>NW_028142139.1:0-27500 GCF_055691185.1 Crinia signifera
TTGTCAACCTTTTTCATTGTCGACCATAGCCATGTCAGTGTTTTGCATGTGCCATTTAATCGTGGGGATGCCGTGAATGGGGGGGGGGGGGGAGGTGCATACCCAACATGACCCTCTCCAGGAGGGACACATTGCTCTGTTTCTGGACTTTCTTCTTAATTTATGGATTACCATCACCTGTGCTTAAACACCTTTCTTGTCAAGTACCCTGTTTAAAATGACAGGTGATGACAATCATAAATTAAGATGGAAGTCCACAAACAGAGCATTCTGTCCCTCCTGGAGAGGGTCATGTTGGGAGGTATAGAGGTGTGGGGCGCTCACCTGGTGTGTCTGGTGAGTAGTTGTGTCTTTGCTGTGTAACATGGAGAGGCAGAGGGTGTCTGGCACTGTCTGTGGGCTCACTGGGCTGGTTCTCTGTCATGTGAGTCAATCATGTGAGTCAGAGGCTCCACCCAGCGTTATAGCTCCAGACACACTTTGAGTGACAGATGTAGCCAAATATATAAGAGATATATAACCACACACAGGGATCAGCAGCCTCATAACTCCTCCTACTCCTTCCCTTAGCTCCCCCACCTCCTCCTCATCTACTCTCCATCCTCCGCTCCCTCCTCCTCTCCTCTCCTCCCCCCCTCTCCGCCCCCACAACCTCTCTTCAGCTTCCCTTCCTCCGCTCCTCCTCTCCTCTGCTCCTCCTTTCCTCTGCTTCCCCTCCTTTCTTCTGCTTCCAATCCTCTTCACCCCTCCCCTGCTTTCCCTTCTCCTTGTCTCCGCTCCTCTTCTCCTCAGCTACCACATCTCTTTCCCTCCTCCACTACCCCTCCTCCTCCTCTCCTTTGCTTCCCTCCTGCTCACCTCATCTCCTCCGCACCCCCTCCCCTTCTCTCACTTCTCCGCTTCCCCTCTCTTCCTCTCCCCCTCCCCCTCACCCCTCTCCTCTCCTCCTCTACTCCCCCTCCTCTTACTCCTCTCCCTCCTCCTCTTCTCTGCTCCCCTTCTCTCTCTCCTCCCCACCACTTTTCGTCGGAGGAGGAGGAGCATTTCAATCGCTGCTGATCATGTACCATGCAGCACCAATGACAAGAGGTACACAGTGCCTTCTGTGCTACTTCTCTACATGTCCGCTTCTCTCCTCCTCCACTCCTTTGCTCCTTCTCTGATCCCCCTCCTCCACTCCTTTGCTCCTTCTTCTCTGATCCCTCTCCTCCTCTCCTCCTTCCCCTCCTCCTCTCCCCAGCTCTCCCTTTCCCCTCTTTTGCTCTCCTCACCAATTTCCCCACACTTTTCTCTCTCTGACTGCCAGTGAACCTGTGCTGGGGTACAGGAAGAGAAGACCCAGCGCCGGGGAGATGGAGCAGGAAGAGATGACTAGCACAGAAGAAGAGAAAGTGCAGCAGACCCAGTCTGCCCAGGAGCAGGGGCAGCAAAATCATCGCTACCATCGCTGCTGATTGTCACAGGAGGTACCCAGCACCAGCTTGCACTGCGCTCCCTTCTCTGCACCTCCTCCATGCCTCCTCTCCTCCTCCTCTCCCCCTCTTCTTGTCTGCTCCTGCTCTCTGTTCTCCCCTCCTCCTCAGCTCCCCAACCACCTCCTCCGCTCCCCCTCCTCCTTTCCTGTTTCCCCCTCCTTTCTTTTGCTTCCAATACTCCTCACCCCCTCCCCTACTTTCCTTTCTTCTTTCCTCTCACTCCTCAGCTCCCCTTCCTCTTCTGCTTCCCCTCCTCCTCTCGCTTCCCTCCTGCTCACCTCCTATACTCCGCACCCCCTCCCCTTCTCTGCTCCTCCACTCCCCCCTCCTCTCCTTCACTTCCCCTCCTCCACACCCCCTCTCCTTTTCTCTCTCTCCACCCTCTCTCTCTCTCCACCCTCTCTCTCTCTCTCTCCACCCTCTCTCTCTCTCTCCACCCTCTCTCTCTCCACCCTCTCTCTCTCTCTCTCTCTCTCCACCCTCTCTCTCTCCACCCTCCACCCTCTCTCTCTCTCCCTCTCTCCACCCTCTCTCTCTCTCTCTCTCCACTCTCTCTCTCGCCTCACCCTCTCTCTCTCTCGCCTCACCCTCTCTCTCTCGCCTCACCCCCCCTCTCTCTCTCTCTCGCCTCACCCTCTCTCTCTCTCGCCTCACCCTCTCTCTCTCTCGCCTCACCCTCTCTCTCTGGCCTCACTCTCTCTCTCTCTCTGGCCTCACTCTCTCTCTCTCTCTCGCCTCACCCTCTCGCCTTACTCTCTCTCTCTCTCGCCTCACCCTCTCTCTCTCTCTCGCCTCACCCTCTCTCTCTCTCTCGCCTCACCCTCTCTCTCTCTCTCTCTCTCTCTCGCCTCACCCTCTCTCTCTCTCGCCTCACCCTCTCTCCACCCTCTCTCTCTCTCTCTCTCTACCCTCTCTCTCTCCACCCTCTCTCTCTCTCTTAGCGATCAGTTTGACCATGTTATTATTGTATACAGAGATCCATATGTAACACACCCGTCCGGATCCCTGTGTTAACACCATACAATTGTCACGCTAGATGCGGTGACATCTCCTTCACATCACTTCTTAAACATTGCTCGGGCAGTAGTCCCGTGGCATCTGAAATTTACACTTCAAACTTGCACCATTTTTTAACATTGTTTTACTGTTTTAATGTAGGTTATTTATGTGCCATTTATGTGTTGTTATAGGCAGAAGCCAAACCCGGATCCTGGAGCGGAGGTTGTCATACAGAAGTGGGCGATACGGTGGGGTCACCATAGCAACCCATCTACAACAGAGGGGAGCGTGATGATGCAGTGAGGCTCCGCCCACTGACATCCGCCCGCACCGGAAGCCGCACTGGAGGCAACCGGGACGCTCCACGTACGGGAATGGTGAGTATGCACATGCTGTATGTATTTAAATGTTTGCTGTGTCACCCGCACGCGTTGTACACCTTGACAAAGGGGTATCCAGTCCCCGAAACGTCGGTCACCTCCAATAAACACATTGTTAAGCCCACGGAGTGCCGCTGCCTGCTTGGATAATTCCTTAGATAGATAGATAGATACCAGAAAGAACCCCCACTGGGGGAATAAACAGCACTCACCAGTCTGTAGTTCAATGGAGGTACAACCAGGAGGTAATCCAAAGTTTATTTTCTGCAAGAGAGATCATCTGACGTTTCGGTCCCCGCTGGTACCTTTATCAAGGCAGCCACTGTGTCAAATAGTCGCAACTTAAATCTGTGTGGGAAGGGGTATATATAGCCTTTGAGTATAAAGAAATATAAAAATATATGATACAGCCAGTACAGGATATGGCGGGTGAGCCAGTGACAGGGACTATAGAGAGGTAGGGCAGGGGGATCAGAGGCGGTCCTGCAGCGATGCATAACCCACAACAGAGAGAGCCGGCACCGGGAAGGGTGATCCCTGGAGAGGACAAGGGCCTGTGCAGTGCTGTGAGCTGCTGACCTGTAAGGAGCGGAGGCTGCGCAGCTGTGAGACCAGGAATGGCGCCAGGAGAGCCAGGCTCCTCCAAGTCCCCTACTGCTGCCACCTGCCAGAGGGAAGGGAACCGCGCTGCCCCCACTAGCTGCCAACCACAGGAGGAGCCCCAAACCCGGAGAGAACAGAATGATGTGTGCTGCCGAGGTGTCCTACATAGTGCCTGCCTGTGGAGGAGCCGAGAGGGTGAAGACTAGAACCTCAAGGAAGAAGGTGCTGAGGGGGTAAATTACCTGGGAGCACACCCAGCCGGAGGATTCTCCTGAAGTTGCTCCGAAGAAGATAGAGGACGCAGCAAGTGGAGACCAAGGTGCGCAGGCACCGTGGAGGACACCCGCTCTCGAGGAACCAGGACTGGAGGACATGCAAAGGACCCCTAGCTGGAGACCTGTAGAAGCCCCCTCAGTGGTGCGGAGCTGCCCCTAGAGATGCCTGCCCGAAAGTAAGTTAAGAACACGATGTAACATCAAGGACAGGAGCTGCTCAGAGGACAGGTGACAGCCCAGCGGAGGAGAGGATAGAGGAGGATCCCCAGCCTGATTGGAGCCGGGGGTGGAAGCAGAGGCCGACCCAGAACAGCACAACAGGCGGAGCAGAGGACGACCCAGCACCTCCTGCTGCAGGAGCCGAGGACACGGGACACAAGGCAGACGTCAGGCTCATGGCAGATGCTGTGCGGCTGTGGTACAGGTATATGTGCGCTGTTGTGTGTTTATGCTGGGCGTTATGGGTAATAGAGGAGGTTTCTTTTTTAGGATGTCGGTATGTGGTAGACTTGCTATGTATAGGATGTGTAGTATGCTAGGGTTTGTGGTTATAGTGGATGTATTTGTGTATGCAGGGCACCATTTGCGGATGTACTAAAAGGATGATCACAAAAAGGGATGATCGGGATGATTGCCTGCAGTTCCTATTCGCACCACTAGATGTCACAATTTTTTTTACTTCAACTGAGAATTTGTATGTTGGACACTGGTTGTGTATCCTGGACAGTCGGTAGAATAGGTAATCAGCGCTCAGTATCATTCTGTGGAGTTTTCGTAGCTTCTTAAAAGAAGCTGTAAGCGCTGCACAGGGAGGCCAGGCAGCGTCTCCCCTGTGCACAGTGAGCTGACAGGACGCGCTTCTGTCAGCTCCTGCTGTGCTAGCAGTGTGAGGATTCACTAATGAGAATCCTCACACTGTGCCTACCTAGCTAGTGTAAAAGTTAATAAAATAATAAAAACCCTAACTAACTCTACTCCTTCGGCTGCTCCGGCAGCCCTTTAGAATAGCACCCACTCCAGTGGGCACCTAACACGAACTGAGGAGTCTGGGATGCAGTAGGGGAGGAGCCTACCCTCCAAAAGCTTTAGGATAGGTGCCTGGCTCCTGCGGACCCTCCTACATCCCAATGTGAAGCTGTGTCACCAGGACCATTGAAAGAGAAAAGTATGTGCTGCACATACTTTTTGTACTTGCTTTTCATCGCATTGTATGCACAACGCATGTACAAGGATGAATGCGATGCGTGCTATTTAAGCTCAAAATGCACGCCCGCATCGAGACGTGTATGGGCACCTTAAGTCAGAGAGAACCTGAGAATTCTGACTGGGAAGTGCAATTAACAGGTCAGATGTGGACTGCTGCTTTGAAGTTGGATATCTCCATTTCCCCAGGGCCGATTTTATAAATTCTGGTATCCCTGGAAAAAGGGGATCCTCAGCTATCAGAGTATGGCCCTTATACACCTGGGGCCCCAGAGCAAGTGCCCATTAAGCCCATACGAAAAGACCGCCCTGGTCCCGGTTCGCTGACGTCATCCGGGGGCGATTATGCTGTGTACACACGGGGGCGATAGGGGCTGAAATAGCTGGGAATATGGTTGCTGAGCGACCATATTGCCAGTGATTGGAGTGTGCACCAGCGATAAATCGCCGGGTGCGCGCTCCCGTTTTCACAAAACGGGACACTGGGCAATATGATTGCTGATATGATTGCTAGCAATATATTGCCAGCGATCATATTGCCCCGTGTGTACGCACCTTTATTCCTAACAATTTTGCTGCACCCGTCATCTTGAAACGTGCACATGTCCCTTTGTTGATGAATTTACAAGACTGCCTAATTAGAGCAATAATTGATATTTGCGTGGAGATTAATAACAGTATTACAGACACACATGCTATGACCGATAACACACACGTAACAGACTTATTTTAATTTTTTTTCTAATGCACTTTATTTCACATTTATCACTTTTCACTTATGTTTTTAATATTTCGCTGTCCTTAATAAATGATTCAATAAACATCATGTTTTAGCCAATTCTCTGTTTCTTGGGTCACTTTATTAATGTACCTATAACATTAATCAGAACATTAATATATGCTAACCTAGATTGCCCCTTGTAGGAATACTTTATCTTTCTTTGCTTCCAAGTCTAATACATATTCCTGGGTGCGCCTCCCCCATTACCAATTTATACTTAATATAGTAATGCAGGGGTGAGATAGCTATACCAATTACAGGCCGTTCGGATTGATAGCCTCTATTTATTAACCTGTATCAGCGATATCAGATGGTCGACAGTCATCAGGTCGACATACTGCAAAGTCGACATGGGTCTAGGTCGACAGGTCATTAGGTCAACATGGTCTAGGTCGACTGGGTTTTTCACTGGATTTTTGGGGGGGTTTTTGAGCCGACATGTGCCGACAGGCGGAATTTCATGCCCTACCATCCACTAGGGCAGGCGTTCCCAACCACGGTCCTCAAGGCACACCAACAGTGCAGGTTTTAGTGATATCCAGGCTTCAGCACAGATGGATTAATCCAAATCACAGGTACTAATTAAGTCACCTGTGCTCAAGCCTGGATATCATTAAAACCTGTACTGTTGGTGTGCCTTGAGGACCGTGGTTGGGAACGCCTGCACTAGGGTGTGGTGGGAGAATAACATAGAGTGCCAAGCACAGCCAGACATGCGAGGCGATGCGGTGCACTTAATCCTGTGTCCATGTTGACTGTGTCGGCATTCGGGTAAAAAAAAAGGTACAAAACCCCATGTTGAGCTAGACCATTTTGACCTAATGCTTTTTTGGACCAAATGACCTGTTGACCTTGACCCATGTCGACCTTGCAGTATGTTGACCTAATGACTGTCGACAATCTTTAGGTCGACCATATGATCCTTACCTGTTTCAGCAAGGGGTGTGAGGCCAATTTCTCTCTTTCTCTCCAGGGAATGGAGAAATATCTGTGTTTAGAGCCAGACTAGAATCACGTCTGCCCGCAGACAATAGATCGGGTATCATTTTTTTATTTTTTTTTTATGTATGTTTGACAAAGGCCATACACTTCACTGGAGGCGAAGATCCGCAGACGAAGGCCAGAGCATACAGCTAATTGCTGCCGATCCTACTATTAAAAAAGAAAAAGGAATGTATTGTATACACAGAACATCGAACATGCCTTCCAACTTTTACCAATAGATCAGTGGGACCTGCATGCAGCTGGCCCTGGAAAGGGGCGGGGCTATGTGCAACGGGGGCGGGACCGGGCATCGAGGCCCCGGGTTTTCCATCCTCTTTGCCAGCGTACCCAGCCCCGTCTCTCCTTGCTGCGCACGGCACCTATCCAGCAATCACCGGCTGCTCCACAAAGCAGAGCAGCCATGATCACCTCCCCTCAAGGGACATCAGGGCAGGCTCCAAATAGCGGGACCATACCACTGTAATCAGGACAGTTGGGAGGAATGCTATAAATACATTATCATGTAGCGCATATTATTCCTGTTGTCCGACTCTATCTGTATGACTACATGTGAAGGAAAACACAGAGGCTGCTTCTTTTGCCCAACGTTTGGGAATTTATGATATTTTAGTTTTCGGAACTTGTCTCCTGTCCTACATAACAGTTTATAGACGCTGTGACCAGGGGTGAGGGTCATTAAGTCGACAGTAATTAGATCTTTTGGTCGGCAGTGAAAAGGTCTACATATGAAAAAGATCGACCTGGTTTAAATTGACGCTGAAAACGGTCGACACAATCCAAAAGGCTGCATGAAAAAGGTCAACACAGGAATAGGTCGACATGAGTTATTAAAGAAAATTGTGTATGTGGAAATCTGCTGACACGGGCACTGTATAAGTGTACAGCGACACGGACACACAGCTCCAATTTCTATTCACTTTTTTCTTAATGCACTTTTTTAATTTTAACCTATTTTGCTGTTTTGTGCCAATGAATAAACTGTATATTTAGAACAATTGGTCTGTACACAGACTCCGTCCTGCCCCCACTTAAAGTTATTCCTCCTGGTTATATATGGTGGCTAATTATTAATATTATGTAGTTTGAGCAGAAAATATTGTGGTATCAGTGGATGAGTCAAAAACTCAGGCTGCTCCCGGATCCGAAGGCGCTATAGAGTACAGTATTTTATTTTCTTTGTATACTCTATTATTATGCTATAGTTGCAGCTGGATACCAGCATTAAGATCTCCAAGGGATCCATTTGCACACTTTTGTACAGTTTGTCAGTAAGACCGCTATCCGGAGTGAAAACTTACATTCACTATCCATTAACCTAAGGGTATGTACATTCTCAGTATTGAAAAAGTAACTACTTAATTGTGTATATACTAAATTAGTAATATGGCCTTTCTCCACCACCTAGAAAGTTACCCCTGAGGAAGTCATTTTTTTTGACGAAACGCCTTGGGAGTTTTTTCCTGATTATATCGATTCGACCAACTGACTGCATACAAGCAAAAATGTTTTTACTTTGTTTTTAAATTAATTGTATTAAATACTGTTGTACAGTGACCTGTCGATATATTTTCTTGATCCTTCTGGTGGTGGATCTCCATAAAATAGTGGCGCGCTCTGTCTTCTATCTTTTTTCTTCTATTCCCCACTTCCCCCGCTAACAGGGGGGACTGACAGAGTGCTGCCCAATCTACTTTATCTAGCGCATTGAAAGGGTACCCCACTCTTTGTTCTATATATATATATATATATATATATATATATATATATATATATATATATATATATATATATATATATATATATATATATATATATATATAATCCGGAAGGGCCGTCACTCTGGACTGAAGTGAGCTGAGATGTGTAGCTTGCCCCGGTGCCAGCTTGCAGAGGGCAGCCACAATGAACTGCCCACAGAATACAATGACGAAATGAATGGGCACTCGAGGACTCACAAATGCTGGTGAAATCAAAAGGCCGTGTTTATTCCATAAGTGGTCTTACAGGCGTCAACGTTTCGGGGGCCGGACCCCCGTCGTCAGGACAAAATGCAGACAGGGTGAAGTACAGAATAAAGTGCAAGTGCATGGGTATTTATAAGACATGTTAACAAATAGGCGCTAACTTACCCCCTCCCTGTAGCCGTCCCCCACGAGCATCCACGGGCCGGTTTCCGGAGTCCTGCGCACAGCAGTGACGTCACCACGTTCGGCGGCGTCCAGCTGACCGAGCGTCATCACGGTCGTCATCCCGCGGTGACGTGGGTGGGCTGGGAAAGAGATTGCAGCTCACATTAGCATGAATACAAGTATCGTGCTACAGAAGTCATAAAGCAACAAAGGCATCCATACATACACAAAACTTCAGAGGATGCAAGTGAATAAAAAATGCAAAAAAACAAGTGGACATGACCATATTATGACTACATAGTGACATCTAGTGGCTAAAAATGAGAAGACATATATAATAAAAAACGAACATTTAAAAAGGGTATACGTATAAAAAGATAACTGCGTGCGGCCCCGAATTGGAGCCGTACTGGGCAAAAGTCAAAGTGCATATACTGGGTGAGGTGCAAACCCTATGGCGTGAGTGGTTTAAATGCAGGGAGAAATACTGAGTCCCTGCTGGGTATCTATAATAAGCAAAAACAGCCCTGTGTGGGGTGATGCAGCCAGCATCACTGTATGCGCATAGCACCAGAAGCCAGAAATTGCAACAACAGAATGCCAGCATCTTGTATATTATATGTTATCCTGGTGTGTCACCTGGACACCGATAAGGCTGGGGGACTGGTGTCACACAGTGGGATGACAAGTACCTTTAACAAGGGGGAGAGAAAAGGAAGAAGGAAGACATGATTGTGTGTTAGTGGACCAAAATGGTTACAAAAAATTATGTAGGCCAAGTGTGTCATTAAGGCCTTTAGGGTGTAGTGTGTCCATTTTGTAAATCCACTTGGACTCAAGCTGCAGAAGCTGTTTGGAATGGTTGCCACCCCGTATGTGTGCCGGCACGTGGTCTATGATCTTATATTTGATCATTGCCATGTTATGTTTGGCCTTGGCGAAATGCCTGGTCACTGGTTGCTCCCCTGAGCCAGAATGAAGGGCTGCCCGTATGGCACAATCGGTCTTGCCGATGTAATGTATTCCACATGGACAATAAATGATGTAGATAACAAATTTAGTCGTGCACGTGAGGGGCCATCTGATTTAAAAAAATTTTACCCGTATAGAGATGTGCAACTTCGGTGCAAGCTGTCATGAAGCTGCATGTTGTGCAGCCTAGGCACCGGTAACAGCCCATTCTGGTGGGTCTGATTTGTCTAGAAGGGGTGTCAAAATTTGTAATCTCGGTCTTGACCAATAGGTCCTTCAAGTTTGGGCCGCGCTTGTAGCTCGGCATCAGCTTGGTGTCTTTGAACACCGGTAGCTCGGGATCCGAACGCACAATTTCCCACCAGTTTTTTACTCTGCTGGTGGTTTCTCGGCTGGCAGAGCTAAAGTCATTAACCCATGGAATACATGGCTTTATGACTTTAGGTGTTGCACCTGTGATAAGAGTGGTGCGCTCACACGCCAGAGCCCTGGCCTTGGCTTTAAGTAGGCCCTGTCTGGGGTAGCCTCTGTCCTCGAAATTCTGCTGCATGATGTCCAGTTGGTGATGGGTTTCAGAGTCGGTATCAGTGATCCTGCATACTCTCAAAAACTGAGTATGGGAGACTCTCCACCGTGTTGCGTGGGTGCGAGCTGTTGTGTCTAAGTATAGTATTGCGATCTGTCTGTTTGACATACAAAGAAGTGTGTGTAAATCCCAAAAATACAAATGTGTAAAAAATAGGCGTATTTCTGCCTACGAATACACCTATTTTTTACGAATCCATTTTGGTACATTTCCCCCGATGTATACATAGTATATATATACACGCTATACTGCTGTTCTGTTCTCAAAGACAACATGAAGCATATATATCACTTGTGGAGCCGATATTTATGGTACAACACGCCCCTGTAATTCTCACATTCATAGAGATCCCACAGCACATCTCCCCCATGTGTTAGAGCCTGACATCTCCGATTTACAAACATGATCATTAGCGATCAGTTTGACCATGTTATTATTGTATACAGAGATCCATATGTAACACACCCGTCCGGATCCCTGTGTTAACACCATACAATTGTCACGCTAGATGCGGTGACATCTTCTTCACATCACTTCTTAAACATTGCTCGGGCAGTAGTCCCGTGGCATCTGAAATTTACACTTCAAACTTGCACCATTTTTTAACATTGTTTTACTGTTTTAATGTAGGTTATTTATGTGCCATTTATGTGTTGTTATAGGCAGAAGCCAAACCCGGATCCTGGAGCGGAGGTTGTCATACAGAAGTGGGCGATACGGTGGGGTCACCATAGCAACCCATCTACAACAGAGGGGAGCGTGATGATGCAGTGAGGCTCCGCCCACTGACATCCGCCCGCACCGGAAGCCGCACTGGACGCAACCGGGACGCTCCACGTACGGGAATGGTGAGTATGCACATGCTGTATGTATTTAAATGTTTGCTGTGTCACCCGCACGCGTTGTACACCTTGACAAAGGGGTATCCAGTCCCCGAAACGTCGGTCACCTCCAATAAACACATTGTTAAGCCCATGGAGTGCCGCTGCCTGCTTGGATAATTCCTTAGATAGATAGATACCAGAAAGAACCCCCACTGGGGGAATAAACAGCACTCACCAGTCTGTAGTTCAATGGAGGTACAACCAGGAGGTAATCCAAAGTTTATTTTCTGCAAGAGAGATCTTCTGACGTTTCGGTCCCCGCTGGTACCTTTATCAAGGCAGCCACTGTGTCAAATAGTCGCAACTTAAATCTGTGTGGGAAGGGGGATATATAGCCTTTGAGTATAAAGAAATATAAAAATATATGATACAGCCAGTACAGGATATGGCGGGTGAGCCAGTGAGAGGGACTATAGAGAGGTAGGGCAGGGGGATCAGAGGCGGTCCTGCAGCGATGCATAACCCACAACAGAGAGAGCCGGCACCGGGAAGAGTGATCCCTGGAGAGGACAAGGGCCTGTGCAGTGCTGTGAGCTGCTGACCTGTAAGGAGCGGAGGCTGCGCAGCTGTGAGACCAGGAATGGCGCCAGGAGAGCCAGGCTCCTCCAAGTCCCCTACTGCTGCCACCTGCCAGAGGGAAGGGAACCGCGCTGCCCCCACTAGCTGCCAACCACAGGAGGAGCCCCAAACCCAGAGAGAACAGAATGATGTGTGCTGCCGAGGTGTCCTACATAGTGCCTGCCTGTGGAGGAGCCGAGAGGGTGAAGACTAGAACCTCAAGGAAGAAGGTGCTGAGGGGGTAAATTACCTGGGAGCACACCCAGCCGGAGGATTCTCCTGAAGTTGCTCCGAAGAAGATAGAGGACGCAGCAAGTGGAGACCAAGGTGCGCAGGCACCGCGAAGGACACCCGCTCTCGAGGAACCAGGACTGGAGGACATGCAAAGGACCCCTAGCTGGAGACCTGTAGAAGCCCCCTCAGTGGTGCGGAGCTGCCCGTAGAGATGCCTGCCCGAAAGTAAGTTAAGAACACGATGTAACATCAAGGACAGGAGCTGCTCAGAGGACAGGTGACAGCCCAGCGGAGGAGAGGATAGAGGAGGATCCCCAGCCTGATAGGAGCCGGGGGTGGAAGCAGAGGCCGACCCAGAACAGCACAACAGGCGGAGCAGAGGACGACCCAGCACCTCCTGCTGCAGGAGCCGAGGACACGGGACACAAGGCAGACGTCAGGCTCATGGCAGATGCTGTGCGGCTGTGGTACAGGTATATGTGCGCTGTTGTGTGTTTATGCTGGGCGTTATGGGTAATAGAGGAGGTTTCTTTTTTAGGATGTCGGTATGTGGTAGACTCGCTAGTTATAGGATGTGTAGTATGCTAGGGTTTGTGGTTATAGTGGATGTATTTGTGTATGCAGGGCACCATTTGCGGATGTACTAAAAGGATGATCACAAAAAGGGATGATCGGGATGATTGCCTGCAGTTCCTATTCGCACCACTAGATGTCACAATTTTTTTTACTTCAACTGAGAATTTGTATGTTGGACACTGGTTGTGTATCCTGGACAGTCGGTAGAATAGGTAATCAGCGCTCAGTATCATTCTGTGGAGTTTTCGTAGCTTCTTAAAAGAAGCTGTAAGCGCTGCACAGGGAGGCCAGGCAGCGTCTCCCCTGTGCACAGTGAGCTGACAGGACGCGCTTCTGTCAGCTCCTGCTGTGCTAGCAGTGTGAGGATTCACTAATGAGAATCCTCACACTGTGCCTACCTAGCTAGTGTAAAAGTTAATAAAATAATAAAAACCCTAACTAACTCTACTCCTTCGGCTGCTCCGGCAGCCCTTTAGAATAGCACCCACTCCAGTGGGCACCTAACACGAACTGAGGAGTCTGGGATGCAGTAGGAGAGGAGCCTACCCTCCAAAAGCTTTAGGATAGGTGCCTGGCTCCTGCGGACCCTCCTACATCCCAATGTGAAGCTGTGTCACCAGGACCATTGAAAGAGAAAAGTATGTGCTGCACATACTTTTTGTACTTGCTTTTCATCGCATTGTATGCACAACGCATGTACAAGGATGAATGCGATGCGTGCTATTTAAGCTCAAAATGCACGCCCGCATCGAGACGTGTATGGGCACCTTAAGTCAGAGAGAACCTGAGAATTCTGACTGGGAAGTGCAATTAACAGGTCAGATGTGGACTGCTGCTTTGAAGTTGGATATCTCCATTTCTCCAGGGCCGATTTTAAAAATGCTGGTATCCCTGGAAAAAGGGGATCCTCAGCTATCAGAGTATGGCCCTTATACACCTGGGGCCCCAGAGCAAGTGCCCATTAAGCCCATACGAAAAGACCGCCCTGGTCCCGGTTCGCTGACGTCATCCGGGGGCGATTATGCTGTGTACACACGGGGGCGATAGGGGCTGAAATAGCTGGGAATATGGTTGCTGAGCGACCATATTGCCAGTGATTGGAGTGTGCACCAGCGATAAATCGCCGGGTGCGCGCTCCCGTTTTCACAAAACGGGACACTGGGCAATATAATCTAGCAATATATTGCCAGCGATCATATTGCCCCGTGTGTACGCACCTTTATTCCTAACAATTTTGGTGCACCCGTCATCTTGAAACGTGCACATGTCCCTTTGTTGATGAATTTACAAGACTGCCTAATTAGAGCAATAATTGATATTTGCGTGGAGATTAATAACAGTATTACAGACACACATGCTATGACCGATAACACACACGTAACAGACTTATTTTAATTTTTTTTCTAATGCACTTTATTTCACATTTATCACTTTTCACTTATGTTTTTAATATTTCGCTGTCCTTAATAAATGATTCAATAAACATCATGTTTTAGCCAATTCTCTGTTTCTTGGGTCACTTTATTAATGTACCTATAACAGGGGTTCCCAAACTTTTTTGACTCACGGCACCCTGAAGCATCAGAATTTTTTTCGCGGCACCCCTAGGCTATAGGTTTCTCATTGAGAAATTCAGAAACAAATATTAAATGGTGTTTAGATCTCATCCTTAGGATCAGTTATGTTGTAATGGACAAAATGTACTTCTGTTTGTCCATAATTTTACTATTATATTGGATATAAAGAACTTGAATTGGTCCTGGACCATCAACCAAGGGCACCCCTGCAAGTCCCCCAAGGCACCCCAGGGTGCCACGGCACACAGTTTGGGAACCACTGACCTATAACATTAATCAGAACATTAATATATGCTAACCTAGATTGCCCCTTGTAGGAATACTTTATCTTTCTTTGCTTCCAAGTCTAATACATATTCCTGGGTGCGCCTCCCCCATTACCAATTGATACTTAATATAGTAATGCAGGGGTGAGATAGCTATACCAATTACAGGCCGTTCGGATTGATAGCCTCTATCTATTAACCTGTATCAGCGATATCAGATGGTCGACAGTCATCAGGTCGACATACTGCAAAGTCGACATGGGTCTAGGTCGACAGGTCATTAGGTCAACATGGTCTAGGTCGACTGGGTTTTTCACTGGATTTTTGGGGGTTTTTTTGAGCCGACATGCGGAATTTCATGCCCTACCATCCACTAGGGCAGGCGTTCCCAACCACGGTCCTCAAGGCACACCAACAGTGCAGGTTTTAGTGATATCCAGGCTTCAGCACAGATGGATTAATCCAAATCACAGGTACTAATTAAGTCACCTGTGCTCAAGCCTGGATATCATTAAAACCTGTACTGTTGGTGTGCCTTGAGGACCGTGGTTGGGAACGCCTGCACTAGGGTGCGGTGGGAGAATAACATAGAGTGCCAAGCACAGCCAGACATGCGAGGGGATGCGGTGCACTTAATCCTGTGTCCATGTTGACTGGGTCGGCATTCGGGTAAAAAAAAAAGTACAAAACCCCATGTTGAGCTAGACCAGTGGTAGCCAACCCTAGCCTTCGAGAGCTACCAACAGTTCACATTTTACAGACAACCTAGCTGCTGCACAGCTGCACTCATTAATCACTGGCACATTTTAAAAGATACAGATGGAGCTAATTAGCTCACTTGTGATTCTGTGAGGAGACCTGCAAAACATGCACTGTTGGTAGCTCTCGAGGACTAGGGTTGGCTACCCCAGAGCTAGACCATTTTGACCTAATGCTTTTTTGGACCAAATGACCTGTTGACCTTGACCTATGTCGACCTTGCAGTATGTTGACCTAATGACTGTCGACAATCTTTAGGTCGACCATATGATCCTTACCTGTTTCAGCAGGGGCGGATTGGGATGAAAAACCAGCCCGGGAAATTTATGAAAGCAGCCCTAATGGGGGTGGAGTCTGCTGAGGGGGTGGGGTCTGTGAAAGGGGGCGGGATCCCTACTTATAGGGTAGAATTCCAGGTTGCATGCAGTTGCGGCCTTTCTTGCAACTTTTGCTGCAGTTGCATCTGCAGCTATATGCTAATGCCATTACACTGCCCTGGTGCATGGCCGTGCACCAAATATATGGACTGGCCCCGCAGGAAAATACAAACACATTTGCACCAGCAGGAAAAAAAAAACATCAAAATCAATTTGCCCCCCACAGGAATAAACACATTGTCACCCCTCTCCCCCCCAGATAAAACACTGGCTCAAATAGAAAACAATGATATTTACTGATAGCCCAAACAGGTAAAATAAATACATTGACCCCTGACAGGGCAAACATTAACCATTAGCCCCCACAGAAATAAAATAAAAACACATTGAGCTCCACACACACAAAAAAGTGTGGAAAGTATATGTCCCTGGGGTGGGGGTACTGTGGCTAGGAGGACTTGGGGTAGCATGGACAGTGTATGTTCCTGGGGGGGCAGGGATATTGTCGGTAGTGTACAAGTCAGAGAGGTATATACTGGAAGCCAGGGGTTTGAGCGGATAGTGGCTATGGGTGGGTACTGTACAGTGAGGCCTGGAGGGGAGCAGGGGGCAGGCTGGGAGCAGTAGTCGGAAGCAGAGGCAGGCTGGAGTAATAGTAGTGTGGATAAGGGGACAGGCTAGGAGCAGTAGTGGGAAGCAGGGGCAGGCTGGAGTAGTAGTGCAGATAAAGGGACAGGCTAGGAGCAGTAGTGGGAAGCAGGGGCAGGCTGGAGTAGTAATAGAGAAGATAAGGGGACAGGCTAGGAGCCGTAGTGGGAAGCAGGGGCAGGCTGGAGTAGTAATAGAGAAGATAAAGGGACAGGCTAGAAACAGTAGTGGGAAGCAGGGGCAGGCTGGAGTAGTAATAGAGAAGATAAGGGGACAGGCTAGGAGCAGTAGTGGGAAGCAGGGGCCGGCTGGAGTAATAGTAGTGTGGATAAGGGGACAGGCTAGAAACAGTAGTGGGAAGCAGGGGCAGGCTGGAGTAGTAATAGAGAAGATAAGGGGACAGGCTAGGAGCCGTAGTGGGAAGCAGGGGCAGGCTGGAGTAGTAAAAGAGAAGATAAGGGGACAGGCTAGGAGCAGTAGTGGGAAGCAGGGGCAGGCTGGAGTAGTAATAGTGAAGATAACGGGACAGGCTAGGAGCAGTAGTGGGAAGCAGGGGCAGGCTGGAGTAGTAGTAGTGTGGATAAGGGGACAGGCTGGGAGCAGTAGTCGGAAGCAGGGGCAGGCTGGAGTAGTAATAGAGAAGATAAGGGGACAGGCTAGGAGCAGTAGTGGGAAGCAGGGGCCGGCTGGAGTAGTGGGAGTGTGGATAAGGGGACAGGCTGGGAGCAGTAGTGGGAAGCAGGGGCCGGCTGGAGTAGTGGTAGTGTGGATAAGGGGACAGGCTGGGAGCAGTAGTGGGAAACAGCAGCAGGCTGGAGTAGGAGTAGTGTGGATAAGGGGACAGGCGGGAGCAGTAGTGGGAAGCAGGGGCCGGCTGGAGTAGTGGTAGTGTGGATAAGGGGACAGGCGGGAGCAGTATTTGTATGGTTATAGCTAGGCTGCAAAGAATTATTATTAGGGTTAGGCTGAGTTGTGTGTAGAAGTAGGTTTAGGCTGCAGGGGGGCAGGGGGTGTATGGTTAGGTTGTGTGTGTGTTTTTTTTAGTTAGGGTAAGGCCTGTGAGGGATATGAGTAGGGTTAAGGTTAGGCCGCAGGGGTGCGAGTATGGTTAGGGTTAGGCTGTGTGTGTGGGGGGGGGGGGGTTTCAGTGGCGTAACTAGAAATTTTGATCCCCTCAGCCAAAAACAATTGGACTGTTTCTTGGCAATTCGGCTCCCAGTGCAAAAAGTAAAAAAACTGGAACAATGGCCATGGCCTTACAATGGTGTGGTCTCAAAGGAAATGATGTAGAGAGGCAGTGGGTGACAGTGAAAAGGTAACAGGAAGAGGCAAAGAGTGATGTCTAAAAAAGTCAGAGACCAACAGGAGAGAGAGGGAAATGGGGAGATAGTGACAGTCACACCGGGGAAAGGTAGAGGGTGATGTAGTGGACGATGGGGATGGATAGTGGGAGATAGAGTGGCAGTGGTTTACAAAGAGAGACAAAGGGTGATAGAGATAAGCAGTGGGTGACCTCAGGGAGAGAGTAAAAGAGGTAGTAAGTGGATGATGCCAGGGGAAGGCAATGTGTGACAGAGGATGGCAGGTAGAGGCATTGGATGACAGAAGAGAGAGGTGACAGAAATAGAGAGTGGGGAAAGAGGAGGGAGGGGGGGAGAGGGGACAGAGGGAAAGAAGGGAAGGGGGTAAGAGGGGAAGGGTGGAGTGGGATAGAGGGGAATGGATAGGGAGAGAGGCGGAGAGAAGGGTAAGAGGGGGAGAGAAAGGAGGGAGATAGAAAGAGAGGGGTAGAGGGAAATGACGACTGTCGTCTCTCCTCCACCCTGATCACTGCTTCCCATGCTAGAGTACAGGACTTTGCCCGTGCTGCACCCCCTCAGTGGAACGCACTCCCTCGCTCCATTAGACTCTCCCCGACCTTGCAAAGCTTCAAACAGGCACTGAAAACTCACCTATTCATCAAAGCGTACCCTTCCACTGCATAAACCAGCTGGTTCTCCGACCCGCTGCCTGTTTACATCCTGCTATCTAACCACCACCCACTCGCTTGCACCTCTTGCAATCTGTCTGTCTCCCCTTCCTACTAGATTGTAAGCTCCTCTGAGCAGGGCCCTCTTCCCTCCTGTTGTCAAAGCCCACTTCTCTTCACATTTCACTCACAGCTCTCCTATACTCCAACACTCAGTGACCATCTTTGTCCGCATACTCCTCTCCATCATTGGCATCAAGCCTCTAGTTGTATGTTGATTGAGTCCTCACTACTTATATCCAAGCTGTAATGTGTATTGATCTGTGGCGCTCTTTATTTGTACTGTATTTTTGTTATTTATTCAATGTTATGCCAAGCTTTGTCTCCCTGTATTGTTCCTTTGTACGGCGCTGCGAAACACTTGTGGCGCCTTATAAATAAAATTATAATAATAATAATGGAGAGGGAGAGACAAAGTAAAAGAGGATGAGAGGGAGGGAGATAGAGAGGCTAAGGATGTAGAGAGAGAGAAGGGGGGAGGAGGAGAAGGAGAGAGAGGAAGAGAGAGAAGGGAGAGAAGGAGAGGAGAGAGAAGGAGAGGAGAGAGAAATAGAGAGGAGGGAGAAATCAGCTGTAAAGGAAAGGAGAGAAAGGAAAAGAGTGACGGAGGGGTGGATAGAGATAGAAAGGGAGAGTCGGAGAGAGAGAAAGAGGGAGTTATGTAACATTGGTGCAAGTGTGGTGTGAAGCAGCTTGTGAGGTAGAGGGCCATACTGCCACATCCTAAGCTGCGCTCGACCCCCCGACTTACCTCCGGCTGTCAGCTCCAGGCTGCTGCACAGCTCCTGCTTCTAGTTGCCAGCTCCCGGCAGCTGCGAGTGTCCGATCCGATCTCCAGGCTCGTGCTTCTAGATATCAGCTTCCGGCTAGCACCAGGTTCATACCTCAGCTCCTGACTCTTGCTTCTGGTGTCAGCTTCAAGCAGCTTTGTGGGTCAGGCTCCCGTCTCTAGCTGTCTGCTTCTGGTTCCCGCAAGGTTCAGACCGCAGTTCCCGTCTCTGGTGTCAGCTGCAACTTAAACTAGATTTAAAAAAAATAAGCACCTAAATGACGGGGGGATGTTAGCGTAAAGTCCCTTACAGCCCTACCACAGAAGGCATTCTATACGGCATAGTCTACCCTCACAACACAGGACCCCAGACTCTCCCCTTACTATGTAGCATCCATCACCCCTCACCCAGCACAGCACCCCTCATTTAAAACCCCTCTTCAAGCACAGCACAGATCACAGCAGAGCACCCATCCCTGTATGCCATCTCGCCACACTCACCAACCCTGTTCCAGCACAACACAGCAACCAACACCTATCCCAGCATGTCAGCACCCCTAACCCTTCTTCCTGCACAGCAACCCCCACCTACCAGCACCGCACAGATCACAGCAGCAGCACCGATCTCCCTACACAGCACTCAGTGGCGGAACTAATGTCTAGTAGGCCCAGGTGCAAACATATGTTTTAGGCCCCCACCAACCTGCCTCCCACCACAGGACGTCAGCCGCCCGCCCAGGTCTAGGACCTGACTCCGCAAGTCTAAGCCAACCAGAATCAGGTCCTACAGTATATCTCTACACTGAAAGAAATCACTACATTACAGTACATTGCCCCCACTCCTCTACACTACATTGCCTCCACTCCTCTACACTACAGTACATTCCCTCAATATGCAGCACTATATCACTACACTGTAAATGCTACACTACAGTGACATTACAGCTTGTCTTCACTCCCTCCAGCTCAGTGGCCAAAGTCTGCAGTATGCTGTGCCCTGACCCTGCTCCTACACCCCCCCGGGAGCCCAGCTTCTGCCTACTGCACCTATACTGTTAGCTGAAATATAAGTTACAAAGCATGGAGACGCAGTTGGTTAGACACATCATCTCACCGCTGGCCATGCCCAGAGCCCCATTCTGCCTGTATCAAAGCATATGACAGCTCTGGGATGGGGGAAGGGATTAAGCAGATTAAATGGGAAGGTGGGTTGCACTGTGGCAGAGGAAATGCAGATGGCATGCCTGCCCTGCAGAAACTGTCCCTTAAAGCAGTGGTTCCCGACCCTGGTACTCAAGTACCCCCAACAGTGCACATTTCCAGGTCACCCAGCAGGTGCACTCATTATTCAGACACGTTTTAAAAGATCACAGGTGGAGCTAATTATGTCACCTGTGATTCTGTGTGGAGACCTGGAAAATGTGCACAGTTGGGGGTACTTGAGGACCAGGGTTGGGAACCACTGCCTTAAAGGATGGCCTCCCCTTTTCTCCTTCAGTCTAAACTGCCCCCTCCTTCTTTGGCTACTGTACTCTAATGCATGATCCAGATGAAAAAATGACAGGGGGTGCACTGTAATTGGGGGGAGAATGGTTACTAGTGTGGCTAGATACGGGAGTATGGAGGAGGATTAGTGGGAGAAACAAGAGGAGAGAGAAGGAATAGTGGGTGGATGGAGCAGGAGAGAGGAGGAAGAGTGGGTGGATGGAGCAGGAGAGAGAAGGAATAGTGGGTGGATGGAGCAGGAGAGAGGAGGAAGAGTGGGTGGAAGAGCAGGAGAGAGGATGAATAGTGGGAGAGTAGGAGAGAGGAGGAATAGTGGGTGGGTGGATGAGCAGGAGAGAGGAGAATTATGGTGTACATTGGGGCAGTGGGGCCAGGGATGGTAATCTCAGAGCAGCTAGGTGCCATTTTGCAGTGTCAGGGTCCTGGCTGAAAGCACCCCATTACAGCTGCTGTAATTGAAATGGGCAGGGGAGGGCAAACTAACATGCACACACAGTGACAAACACACTGTACAGTGGAAGTGCATTACCTGTCAGTACCCCGATGAATCATACCCTCAGCCACCACCTTTATAGAACTGGAGCTTCATTCTTCTGACACAGGAAGTTCAGCAGCACGCAGCAGCAGCCTGTGCAGGGAGAGTGTAGAGTGGAGCCCCCAGGCATACAAATCAAGTGAGGAACACATTCGATCCCTGCCTGTTCTGCTTGTCACCAAGCCGGCTCCTCTGGCTGCTGATCCCCCGAGGTAGGCACCCGACCGCTGCAGCGCTGCTTCTGATTCCCAGCAGCAACCATCGCCCTGAAGTGCGGATTCTTCAGTAATGTCCACAGCTGTGTCTGCTTTCATTGCCGCTTTGAGTGCCCTACTCAAAGCATCAATGAAAGCAGACACAGCTGTGGACATTACTGAAGCATCCGCACTTCTCTCTCCCAGCAGCCGCTCACATACATTTAATTTTTTGCGCGGCTTCAGAGCTCCGCTGGCGGGGAGAAGGGTGGCGCCGCAAAACCCGGAAGTGTGTCAGTCGGGCTGTAAGCACCGCGGGAGGTGCTGTGTGCGGTAGAGATGGGCAAAACGGATCTTTTCGCGGACCCGGGTCGACCTGGGTCGGTCAGTGAAAAGATCTAGATCCTTTGGGCGGCTCTGCGGCTCAGTTTGTGTAAAAAAGACAGTTATTTATGGTTTGAGTTAGTGTACCATACCTCCCAACATGACCCTTTCCAGGAGGGACACAATGCTCTGTTTCTGGACTTCCCTCTTAATGTTTGATTGTTATTACCTGTGTGGAAACACCTTTCTTATCCATTTACCTGTTTAGAACAGGTAATAGCAATCATTCGTTAAGAGGGAAGTCCAGAAACAGAGCAAAGTCGTAGGTCAGAGATGGGGAACCTTTGGCCCTCCAGCTGTTGTTGGACTACACATCCCAGCATGCCCTGCTACAATTTGCTATTTGGCCATGATAACACTGTTGCAGGGAATGCTGGGATGTGTAGTCCAACAACAGCTGGGGCCAAAGGTTCTCTAACCCTGACCTAGGTGGTGCACTTAACATAGATAGTCGTTTGGTCGACTGATCTAGGTCGACATTAGGTCAACAACACTAGATCGACATGCTGAAAGGTCGACGTGGAACAAGATCGACATGGTTATAGGTCAACATGAGGAAGGTCGACAGGTCATAAGGTCGACATGGGGATTTTCACAGTTTTTTGAGCCGACATGTGCCGACAGGCGGTATTTCATGCCCTACCTTCCACTAGGGCATGGAGTGAGATTATAATAGTGTGGCGAGCGAAGTGAGACACTGTGCCCAAAGCATTGCGAGCGATGCGAGGGTCCGATTCTCACTTCCAACTGTGTCCATGTCAACTGTGTTGACATTCGGGTCAAAAAACAGCGAAAACCCCATGTCGACCTTATGACCTTCCTCATGTCATCCTAACGTCCATGTCTACCTTTTCCCATGTCAACCTTTTCCCATGTCGACCTTTCTGCATGTCGACCTAGTGACTGTCTGACCAACGCTTGTCTGACGAACAATCCAGTTCCCAGGACCTGGGTAGAAGTCCCGTGTAAAGGGACACGGCGTGTCCCATTTACACTGCCGCTGACAGGGGTCTGACCCGCTGAAGACCCGGGGTTTTGCAGCGGTGTAAAAGGGGTATTAATTTGCTCGTTGCCAAGGGAGACTAAATTTGCTCATTGCCGAGCCCCCCCTCCCCCCCCCCAAATGAAAGTTAAAAGAAGGCCCCCTCCCCCTCCAAATTAAAGTTAAATGTACTACACAGCCCAGCAAACAGAGATCTAGTAAAAAAAAAAAAACACATGTGCACTGCCTAATTTATGTCTGTGTGTCTGTGTGTTCATACTTCTACTACACACCTTTCTGTGATACTACTGGTGAACTCAGGTGAAGCAATCTTGAAATGCCTGCCAGTGCCTATGCCTCTGCTCTGTCTGCTGTTGATGTGTAGTCACCAGACCTCCCTCAGGGCTTCCAGATTCAGAAGAATCTAGATCTGCACGTGACACAGCAACAGCAGCAGCAGCACAAGCAGCCAATTAGAAGAAAATATCTCAGCTGCCAAAGGGGGCAGTGCTGAGCTCAAGCAATGCAATGTGCATTGTATTGTATGTAATGCTAAGCGAAACCGATCCGGATCACCATTTTGGGATCGGCGGCTCGCTCGTTCCTTTGATGGATCCGTTCAAAAGAACCGGATCGTTCGCGAACGACACATCTCTAGTGTGCGGCCGCACATGCGCACCAGCCCTCCCGCGGCCATTTCAACTTCGGCCACAGCCGCGGCCATGTTTATTCAGGGCATTTTGTTGCGGCCGCGGCCGGTAACCGCGGAGATGGTGGTTTGGTGGCCGCGGCCCAGCCAGGGAGGGTGGGCGGCCGCTATGACTCTAAAATGTGCCGGCCCACCGGGAAACGGCCCGGTTTCCCGGTGGGCCAATCCGCCCCTGTGTTTCAGCAAGGGGTGTGAGGCCAATTTCTCTCCTGGGAATGGAGAAATATCTGTGTTTAGAGCCAGACTAGAATCACGTCTGCCCGCAGACAATAGATCGGGTATCATTTTTTTATTTTTTTTTATGTATGTTTGACAAAGGCCATACACTTCACTGGAGGCGAAGATCCGCAGACGAAGGCCAGAGCATACAGCTAATTGCTGCCGATCCTACTATTAAAAAAGAAAAAGGAATGTATTGTATACACAGAACATCGAACATGCCTTCCAACTTTTACCAATAGATCAGTGGGACCTGCATGCAGCTGGCCCTGGAAAGGGGCGGGGCTATGTGCAACGGGGGCGGGACCGGGCATCGAGGCCCCGGGTTTTCCATCCTCTTTGCCAGCGTACCCAGCCCCGTCTCTCCTTGCTGCGCACGGCACCTATCCAGCAATCACCGGCTGCTCCACAAAGCAGAGCAGCCATGATCACCTCCCCTCAAGGGACATCAGGGCAGGCTCCAAATAGCGGGACCATACCACTGTAATCAGGACAGTTGGGAGGAATGCTATAAATACATTATCATGTAGCGCATATTATTCCTGTTGTCCGACTCTATCTGTATGACTACATGTGAAGGAAAACACAGAGGCTGCTTCTTTTGCCCAACGTTTGGGAATTTATGATATTTTAGTTTTCGGAACTTGTCTCCTGTCCTACATAACAGTTTATAGACGCTGTGACCAGGGGTGAGGGTCATTAAGTCGACAGTAATTAGATCTTTTGGTCGGCAGTGAAAAGGTCTACATATGAAAAAGATCGACCTGGTTTAAATTGACGCTGAAAACGGTCGACACAATCCAAAAGGCTGCATGAAAAAGGTCAACACAGGAATAGGTCGACATGAGTTATTAAAGAAAATTGTGTATGTGGAAATCTGCTGACACGGGCACTGTATAAGTGTACAGCGACACGGACACACAGCTCCAATTTCTATTCACTTTTTTCTTAATGCACTTTTTTAATTTTAACCTATTTTGCTGTTTTGTGCCAATGAATAAACTGTATATTTAGAACAATTGGTCTGTACACAGACTCCGTCCTGCCCCCACTTAAAGTTATTCCTCCTGGTTATATATGGTGGCTAATTATTAATATTATGTAGTTTGAGCAGAAAATATTGTGGTATCAGTGGATGAGTCAAAAACTCAGGCTGCTCCCGGATCCGAAGGCGCTACACCCCACGCCCCTGAAACAGCAGACACTGGAGGAGGATTCAAACCCGTGGTGGCTCAGCCTGAGTGGCTGTCCCAGACGCTGAACTAACGGTACACGCCACTGTACCAGCCACTCATACACGGACTGTTCGTGTATCTCGTAGCTACAATGCAGTGACGTCATTCACGCTGTGCCGCACCATCGCCACCTATTGGCAGCTGCTGGAACTACACCTGGCACATAATGCATCGTCATCACTGCTGCTCCCCCTACATGAGCACTCTGCCGGCTGTTCTGATGGAGGCAGTCACTGACTGGGACGCCATGCCCCTGCGTAGAAGAAGCGGCTGGTAAGTGCACATGTGCAGAACACCCCCTGAGCATTGAGCAACCTGTGGGTGAGGACTGGAGCTCAGTCTGTATGTTGGTCATGTATGTGACTCCCACAGGGCTGCTGCATGGTGCTCCTGGGGATATCTATGTGTATGGGCATACCAGTGTATCCTCAGCAGCGCTACTCTATGGCTCAGGTTGTAATATCTCAGCCCCAGTGCTGTCTGCATTATTATACACTGTATATTATCTATCTGCTTTCCCAAAGTGTGACACAGGTGTATATAGACCAGATTATAATCTATGGGAAGCCTCTGTGTGTATACCATATGTTCTCTCTCTGCTGCAGTAGCTATGCGCGCTTTGCTATGTTCTATGATAATAAACACATGTGAGTGTAATGGTAAATATGTGCCCGGCATGCCAATGTGGTGAGATACAGGTGAGCCAAACCGTACTGGCTAGCAAACTGCACGTAGCCATTAGTGCAGATGTAGGATAACTGGGCATACTGTATATAGGCTGGGATCACTGCTGCGTTCAGGTGACACCAAGTACATGTCACCCGCCGGGATTGCTTGCTGGATGGTTATACAGGGATTATTGTCACATTAGTTATACTGTAGTCTAAAGTGTATACTGTATTATCTACCATCCTAATGGGGCATACACACAGGGGGCGGGATGTACTAAAGGGAAAATGTGATAAAACGGGGGTTTTACCGCATTTTCCTATGTACCATTATCCGTCCGCCCCATCTCCGCCTGGCAGGGTCTCTCAACCTCTGGGTGGCGATACCCTATAGATGCCTATGGGCTTCTATCGCCGCCCGCCGTCCTTGCGACCCATCCTCCATCGATCTACTCCTCCCTTAGCAGGTGTCACAGCCGGGAGGACATCCGGCTGTAGGGAGGAGGAGAGGCAGGGGGACACTGACAGCCGCCAGGATGTGACGGAGACCCCCGCACACCACATCACAGGTATCGCGGGGGTCTCCGTCACCACAACCCGATGCTAGCTGCATATGTTAGTACATATGCGGTAGCATCGCGGCGGCTGGCGATTTACATTAATACATCCCGCCCAGGGGAATATGAGGCTTATTTCTAAGTGATCTGACTAGATCGCTTAGAAATGAAAAAAGGATCACTCCACGTGTATACCCTCTGGTGATGACGATTGCGCGGTCCCGCGCGTCGCTGTTGCCTGACTAGATTTACACTGCATCCAGTTATAAATCTAGTCATCGCCAGTGTTCTCACACCAGAGAACACTGGCGATGACAGATTGTTCAGCACACAATGCTGAGCCATCTGTGCTTAACTGCAAACTTAGCACAGAGGCTCACTTGCACTGTGTGTGCACAGCTTTAGGGATGGACGTCTTTGCAATTGATGACAATAGTGCATACACACTATTGTGCAATGGATGACCATCAATGTTTTTACCTATTGATGGTGATCCATTTTCTTTGACTGATTGGATTGTGGGCCAATCAAAACATGTAGGCGGTGCTTCATGAGTGTTGGGGCAGAGCTATGCTGGTGGTAAGGGTTGCTGGTCTTACTGTACTGCATATTAAAATAATAATAATAAAAAATATATATATAATTTATGTAAGGTGCTAAACAACATATAATGGTGATTCAATTGTTTTGTGCACCCGTAGCTCTTGCCTAATGTAGTGGGAGCTAAAGAATTGTTCGCAGCACTTGCCCTGGTCTTGTTGGCTGCATTTTTGCGCCCTAAATAAACTAGATGCAGCTTATTGCCCTACTGTGCGCGAAGGGTGCGAGGAGAAATCCAGGTGACGTGCAGCCTGGGAGTCGGGTCACCAAACAATTGACTTTGATTTTAAAGCTCGTTTGTCACTGAGCGCCCTTTAGCTGTTTTGAAACTACACATCCCAGCATGCCTTGCCATAGTTTTAGTATTCCCTAATAGCAGAACTGTGGCAAGGCATGATGGGACTTGCAGTTTCACAACAGCTGGCGGGCCATAGTTTGGACATGATTGGTGTATTGGGTTCGTTAGCTGTTCACTAGCCTTTTGCACAAACCTCTTTGGCACATATGGAGATGTAATCTCTTTATTAGTCTTTTTATTAGTCTTGCACTCTACTATTACATATAATGCATGCCTTGACACCGTTTCACCGTTCGTGACACCCAAAATGTCGTTAAAATATTTGTTCCAACCAGATTGTTGCTCGGAAAATGTCCAAACTTTTTTTATTTCTTTACATTTTTGAAATACACAAAAAAGGGATTTTTGTAAGAACTTACCGTTCGAATCCCTTTCTCTGATATGGTCCTGGTGACACAGCTCAACACTGGGATGTAGGAGGGTCCGAAGGAGCCAGGCACCTATCCTAAATCTTTTAGAGGGTAGGCT
>NW_028142139.1:32500-57500 GCF_055691185.1 Crinia signifera
CACTCCCCCCCCCCCCCCCAAGACATACTCTTCGCCAGTCGTGACCGAAGAGTGCACTCACATAGAATCGGTCGCAGGTGGGGGTACTGCAGCATCTGTCGGATAGGGCACCTCTCTCCTCCTCAGCGTCGTTCCCAGCAGCGTTGGGCTGTGTTCTCTGCCGCATCGCCCTGGGGGCGGAGTTGGGGCAGCTGTCTCCCCGCCTGTATCCTTCCCGTCTATGTTGGGCGGTGTCCTGAGCAACGTCCTGGGGGTCCTCAGTGCAGCAAGGTTTTAGTAGCATCCTGAAGGGGAGGGAAGAGGAGGAAAACATCCATATTTAAAAAAAAAAAATGCTGGTCTACAACAGTATGTAAAAATAGCGGCATAGTGAGTTTAGGAGAATCCTGTTCAAAAACTTGCAAAGAGATGGTGCCAGTGTGCACGCTCAGAGAGCAGATAAAGGGCGGGAAGGGGATTAAAAATAGGTCCTGGCATTTAAAGTACACAGGCCCACCTTGGTGTCAATAGTGTCAACACATTTGTGCGCGAGCGCTCAGGAAAAGAGGGTGTGGACACTCAAAATTGGCCTTGTGTAGTGTTCCACACCATATACCACTTCTACACATTCTGCAACAAAATAATAGACCCCATTATACTTGCCCCTTACACATTATGCCAAACGTATTGAGCCAAAATTCACATAATGCCACGCGGATTGAGCCAAAATGCACATAATGCCACGCGGATTATTCTTTATTCCCAGCGGTGGCAGGCGGCATTTCAAGGAAAAAAAACCTAACCCCATTGCACCTACCCCACACTGTCCCCCATCGCACCAGCCCCACACTGTAGTCTCCCATCACACCAGCCCCACACTGTAGTCTCCCATCACACCAGCCCCACACTGTAGTCTCCCATCACACCAGCCCCACACTGTAGTCTCCCCATTGCCTCCTCACCCCCTCTCCTCTGCTCCCCCTTCTCCTCTCCTTCACTTTCCCTCCTCTGCTCCTGCTCTTCCTTCTTCTCTCCTCCTCCTCCTTTCCTCAGCTCCCCCACCACCTTCTCATCTACTCTCCATCCTCCGATCCCCCTCCTCTCCTCTGCTTCCCCTCCTCCTCCGCTTCCTCTATTCTGCTCCCTCTCCTCTTCCGCTCCTTTGCCCCCTCTCCTCTTCCACTCCTCTGCTCCTTATTCCCTTATCCCCCTCCTCTCCCCTGTTCTCTCTTTCCCCTCTATCTCTCTCCTCCTCACCAATTTCCCCACAACTCACTCTCTCTCCCCCCCTCTCTCCCCCCCTCTCTCCCCCCCTCTCTCCCCCCTCTCTCCCCCCCTCTCTCCCCCCCTCTCTCTCTCTCTCTCTCTTTCTCCCCCCCTCTCTTCTCTTCCTGCACCCCAGCACGAGGTCACCGGCAGTCTGAAAGAGAGATAGAGAAGTGTGGGGAAATTGGTGAGCAGGAGAGAGATAGAGGGGAAAGAGAGAGCAGGGGAGAGGAAGATAGGGGTTGTGGAGGAGGGGGAAGTGGAGGAGAGGAGGGGGATCAGAGAAGAAGGAGCTGAGGAGGAGTGGAGGTGAGGAGGAGGGGGGCAGAGGAGGATGGGGAGCAGAGTAGAGGAAGAGTTAGAAGGGAGAGCAGAAGAGCAGTGGAGGGGGAGAGAGGGTGCGGAGGAGGGAAGCATAGGAAAGGAGGAGGGAAGCAGAGGAGGGGAATCGGAAGAGAAGGAGGTGGTAAGGGAGCGAGGATTCAGTATGAAATCCCGACGCCGGAATCCCGGCGTTCAAAATCCCGACAAGGGGGGGGACGTGGATCGTCCCCCCTTGCGGGCTCGCTGCGCTTGCCACGGTGGTAAGGGATCGAATATATACACACATATACGTATACACACACACAGATGGCGCCATCAATTTTATTTTAAACAAACAAAATAACAGAAGGGGGGACATTATGATGTTACCGTGTACCTATAACATATTTAAAAAGTACCCCTTAACCCAGTGGTGTCAAAGTCACGGCCCTACAGCTGTTGTGGAAGTACACATCCCTACATGCCCTGCCACAGATTTTATATAATGGATCGCTAAAATCTGTGGTAGGGCTTGCTGGGAAGTGTAGTTCCACAACAGCTGGAGGGCCATGAGTTTGACACCACTGCTAAACCCCTTAATGCCCATTACATGTAATCACAACCCACCACCTAGCATCATGCCACACCTCTTCCCTTAGCCCAAAGCAGATTAATCTTGCACCTCCTCTCCCCTCCCTCGCTCCCCCCCTCAAGACATACTCTTCGCCAGTCGTGACCGAAGAGTGCACTCACATAGAATCGGTCGCAGGTGGGGGTACTGCAGCATCTGTCGGATAGGGCACCTCTCTCCTCCTCAGCGTCGTTCCTAGCAGCGTTGGGCTGTGTTCTCTGCCGCAGCGCCCTGGGGGCGGAGTTGGGGCAGCTGTCTCCCCGCCTGTATCCTTCCCGTCTATGTTGGGCGGTGTCCTGAGCAACGTCCTGGGGGTCCTCAGTGGCAGCAAGGTTTTAGTAGCATCCTGAAGGGGAGGGAAGAGGAGGAAAACATCCATATTTAAAAAAAAAAAATGCTGGTCTACAACAGTATGTAAAAATAGCGGCATAGTGAGTTTAGGAGAATCCTGTTCAAAAACTTGCAAAGAGATGGTGCCAGTGTGCACGCTCAGAGAGCAGATAAAGGGCGGGAAGGGGATTAAAAATAGGTCCTGGCATTTAAAGTACACAGGCCCACCTTGGTGTCAATAGTGTCAACACATTTGTGCGCGAGCGCTCAGGAAAAGAGGGTGTGGACACTCAAAATTGGCCTTGTGTAGTGTTCCACACCATATACCACTTCTACACATTCTGCAACAAAATAATAGACCCCATTATACTTGCCCCTTACACATTATGCCAAACGTATTGAGCCAAAATTCACATAATGCCACGCGGATTGAGCCAAAATTCACATAATGCCACGCGGATTATTCTTTATTCCCAGCGGTGGCAGGCGGCATTTCAAGGAAAAAAACCCTAACCCCATTGCACCTACCCCACACTGTCCCCCATCGCAGCAGCCCCACACTGTCCCCATCGCACCAGCCCCACACTGTAGTCTCCCATCACACCAGCCCCACACTGTCCCCATCACACCAGCCCCACACTGTAGTCTCCCCATTGCACCTGCTCCACACTGTAGTCTCCCCATTGCTCCAGCCCGCACTGTAGTCTCCCCATTGCAACAGCCCCACACTGTCACCATCGCACCAGCCCCACACTGTCTTTCATCACAACAGCCCCTTAAATTGTAAGCCATCAAAATGTCACCCTTATACTGTATGTAGAAATGGAGGAGGGCGGCTGGTGCAGCAGTAAACGGGAGGCCGAGGCAGCAGCGTGGGAGGGTGGAGGAAGGAGAGGCAGTCAGGACATGGTTGCAGCGGGGGTAGCCGGCGACATCATGCAGCAGTCTGACTGTACTCACCACCAGACGGTCCACACCAGGGCAGCGCTGCAGAGCTGACCAGTCTCCTCCTGTGGTCCAGGCGGCGCAGCTCCCGGAAGTACGCGTCCACTGTCCTGTGATCTGGAAGACGGGGCAGCTGGGAGGCGGCACACGCGGATTGGCTCCTCTGTCAATCACAGGTCATGTGTACATGTGTCCAATCCTCACAGACAAGGGCGGGCATACAGCCTATCTAGCAGGCAGCCCAGCCCTAGAAACAGAATGTATTCCTAAATCACTCACCAAGGTAACCCATTGTACTAACCTAGTGCACGCACTACTCGATTTGTCATACACTGTTCCCAAATCATAGTTTGATAAGCCGCGTGGTCGCATTGTCCCATTTGGGATGCTGCACCTTAGAAGGGACTAGGGTTGCACTGGCCTCTAGGGGTACAGAGGGAACCCCGCAGTGGACCCACCTCATCCTCTAGGGACCCTTATTCATACTGTGCAGCTGAATTATACATATGTTACATTATATGGCACAACACCGTGACGTTCAGTGTGCACGCAGGTGTGATACATCGGAGCGGCCCATCGCTTTATAAGGATTGTTGCGTTGTGTACCCAGCTTTAGAGAATAACTATAGAATTGTGCTAGATAATTAGTAGTCAATAAATAATATAAAGACCCCAGCAATTGTAACGCAGGTAATGAACTATACCTGTGTGCGCTTAGTAAGGTGCGCTAGTTAATCCACTAAGCTTCCAGATGCATCGGGCAGGTAAGCGATGTCAGGAGGCTGATTCTAATCGTGTAGTTGGGGTAGAGATTGTAGTATGTATTCCCACACACACGTGCGCAAACATACGTTGCTAAGGTTGGCGATCGATGGGCTGCATTATTATTATCATCCTTTATTTATATGCTGCACCAAGGGATCCAAAGCTACCAATACAAAGTACATTACAAATAGGCAAAACATCGATGGTTTGTGATGCTAGAGAGCTGCTGTTGGTAGATGCGGCCCATTGGGGGCAGTGCTAAGCTAAGGACTCTGCAAAAGATGGCAGAGAACCATCAGCCATCGATGGTTAACAACCAAATACATATTACTTTTTACGATTAGAGGAATGGAAGGAGAAACAAGGGGAAGACACTAGTTAGTCAAAAATGGTGGGGGAAGTAGGTGTTCTTCCCTACAGAAGGGACAACCATCAATGGGTGCAAACCATCGATGGCTCACTGTTTATAATTCCATACCATCAAGGTTTTTCACTGATCACACCATTGATAATTACCCCCGTGGGTGGCCATCCATTTGTCATATAGACAAGGATTATATATATACACTAGGTGATTCATCGCGCCCTACGGGCAGGGCCATCTTAACAACAGTGTGGGCCCCTGGGCAAAGCAATGCACTGGGGCCCTTACCCATTCTCCCCTCCTAGGGGTGGGGGGGTGCTTGCAGCAGCAGCTTTGATGTCCCACGGGTGGCAGGAGGTGCTCTATCTTCCACTCAACATGTAGGACCTGGAGCAGTAACTTCTGCTAATTACTCCTTTACTGCACAGGTGGTGGGAGGGTGAACACTAACGTGTGGAAGGGGGCACTGAGCTGAATGAAGGGTCCCTTGTAAATGACTTCCAGGGAGGTAGGGGGTGTTTTATACGCAGGGGAAGGTTGGATAACGGAGTGGGCTTAATATTCGTCATTTTCCGGTGGAAGGGCAGGTTGTTGACTGCAGATATCGCCATTATCTGGAAATAGATTTCTTAGCCTTCACTAGTATAAAAACCTAGAGTCCCAACTTTCAGGAGGTTCTGGGGACTTGGGGATCAGAGATCAGGAGCCAGAGCAATCCATTGACAAAAATATAAAACTGTACACCAGACGTTTGGAGCTGGAGCAGGGACCGGCTGCTGGAAGGCTGATATCTCTGGTTCTGGGCATGCTAGTGTCTTCAGAAAGGGGAGAGTCCCAGGTTTTGGAATATACTCTCAGAAAAACTCTATGTCAGAGAAAACCTGAGAAATATAACAGGGAATTGTAATTAACAGGTCGGATGTGGACTGCTGCTTTGAAGTTGGATATCTCCAGTTCCCCAGGGCCGATTTTCAAAATTCTGGTATCCCTGGAAAAAGGGGATCCTCAGCTATCAGAATAGGGCCCTTATACACCTGGGGCCCCTGGGCAAGTGCCCATTAAGCCCATATGAAAAGACGGCCCTGCCTACGGGCGCTCATCACACCGTCGTAAGGGGCTGCGCCCCCTTAATTTGTGAACATTTGTATATGAGAAAGATGGTTAGAATTGTATGAAAGATGGCCTGCATTGCAACTTGAGTTATAGGTGAAATGTGTTAAATAGAGAGCATATGATGTGGAAGGGGGTGTGTCTTGTTTTGTTTAATTAAAAAGCGGTTACAGAGTAAGATGTACATTGATAGTGTGGATGGTACAGTGACATTTGTGGGTGTGTGTGTGGGGGGGGGGCTGTGTGTGCATGTTGTTTAGGTGTGTGTGTTCAATAGTATAGTAGGGTGTTTCTGAGTCAGCGGCTCCCACTGGCGGAGGTCACGACACAGGAAAAAAGGAGGCTGGGTAGTGATCGGGGGGTCCGTGAATTGCGGGAGGGGGGGGGGGGGGGCACGGGGCGCGATAATTCACCTAGTTGGTTATATATTCGTGTAGAAGGATGGTAGGATGTTGCTGTTATTCAGAATGCATTTACATAAACAGTAATAGTAGCAGGTAAAGGTCTGACTTAAAACACCTACAGTGAAACAGAACAGGTGTTATATATTATACAAAGAATTGGTTGATGATGTGTAGGTGGACGTGCACATAGTTCATAGTTGTCACTGGAAAAAAATTGCTACAAGAAAAAATCAACACAGAAAGTTCAACACATGTGGCACTTCATCGGTGTCCATGTCGACACATGAGAATGAATATGAAAACATTCAAAAAAAAGAAAAATAAATCTTCAAAACTCATGTCAACCTTTTTCATTGTCGACCATAGCCGTGCCAGTGTTTTGCATGTGCCATTTAATCCTGGGGTTGCCGTGAATCGCGCGCGGGGGTGGGGGGGGAGGGAGGAGGTGAGGGGTGTCCGCGAATCACGGGAGGAGGGGTCGTGGGTGGATGCCGAGAATTGCGGGAGGGGGGGATGCGGGGGGGGGTGTGGGTGCCGCGAATCGTGGCACCATGAACCGTGGGAGGGGGGGCCCGGGGGGTTGTCGCGAATCGTGGGAGGGAGGATCGTGGGAGTCACCGGGTGTGCTGCGAATCGCCACTAGAAAAAATCAGCACAGAAAGGTCAACACATGTAAATGTTGACATAAGTGTGGCACTTCATTGGTGTCCATGTCGACACATGAGAATGAATATGAAAACATTGAAAAAGTGAAAAATAAATCTTGTCAACCTTTTTCATTGTCGACCATAGCCATGTCAGTGTTTTGCATGTGCCATTTAATCGTGGGGATGCCGTGAATGGGGGGGGGGGGAGGTGCATACCCAACATGACCCTCTCCAGGAGGGACACATTGCTCTGTTTCTGGACTTTCTTCTTAATTTATGGATTACCATCACCTGTGCTTAAACACCTTTCTTGTCAAGTACCCTGTTTAAAATGACAGGTGATGACAATCATAAATTAAGATGGAAGTCCACAAACAGAGCATTCTGTCCCTCCTGGAGAGGGTCATGTTGGGAGGTATAGAGGTGTGGGGCGCTCACCTGGTGTGTCTGGTGAGTAGTTGTGTCTTTGCTGTGTAACATGGAGAGGCAGAGGGTGTCTGGCACTGTCTGTGGGCTCACTGGGCTGGTTCTCTGTCATGTGAGTCAATCATGTGAGTCAGAGGCTCCACCCAGCGTTATAGCTCCAGACACACTTTGAGTGACAGATGTAGCCAAATATATAAGAGATATATAACCACACACAGGGATCAGCAGCCTCATAACTCCTCCTACTCCTTCCCTTAGCTCCCCCACCTCCTCCTCATCTACTCTCCATCCTCCGCTCCCTCCTACTCTCCTCTCCTCCCCCCCTCTCCTCCCCCACAACCTCTCTTCAGCTTCCCTTCCTCCGCTCCTCCTCTCCTCTGCTCCTCCTTTCCTCTGCTTCCCCTCCTTTCTTCTGCTTCCAATCCTCTTCACCCCTCCCCTGCTTTCCCTTCTCCTTGTCTCCGCTCCTCTTCTCCTCAGCTACCACATCTCTTTCCCTCCTCCACTACCCCTCCTCCTCCTCTCCTTTGCTTCCCTCCTGCTCACCTCATCTCCTCCGCACCCCCTCCCCTTCTCTCACTTCTCCGCTTCCCCTCTCTTCCTCTCCCCCTCCCCTCTTCTCCTGCACTTCCCCTCCTCCTCACCCCTCTCCTCTTCTCCTGCTCTCCCTTCTCCTCTCCTCCTCTACTCTCCCTCCTCTTACTCCTCCTCTTCTCTGCTCCCCTTCTCTCTCTCCTCCCCACCACTTTTCGTCGGAGGAGGAGGAGCATTTCAATCGCTGCTGATCATGTACCATGCAGCACCAATGACAAGAGGTACACAGTGCCTTCTGTGCTACTTCTCTACATGTCCGCTTCTCTCCTCCTCCACTCCTTTGCTCCTTCTCTGATCCCCCTCCTCCACTCCTTTGCTCCTTCTTCTCTGATCCCTCTCCTCCTTCCCCTCCTCCTCTCCCCAGCTCTCCCTTTCCCCTCTTTTGCTCTCCTCACCAATTTCCCCACACTTTTCTCTCTCTGACTGCCAGTGAACCTGTGCTGGGGTACAGGAAGAGAAGACCCAGCGCCGGGGAGATGGAGCAGGAAGAGATGACTAGCACAGAAGAAGAGAAAGTGCAGCAGACCCAGTCTGCCCAGGAGCAGGGGCAGCAAAATCATCGCTACCATCGCTGCTGATTGTCACAGGAGGTACCCAGCACCAGCTTGCACTGCGCTCCCTTCTCTGCACCTCCTCCATGCCTCCTCTCCTCCTCCTCTCCCCCTCTTCTTATCTGCTCCTGCTCTCTGTTCTCCCCTCCTCCTCAGCTCCCCAACCACCTCCTCCGCTCCCCCTCCTCCTTTCCTGTTTCCCCCTCCTTTCTTTTGCTTCCAATACTCCTCACCCCCTCCCCTACTTTCCTTTCTTCTTTCCTCTCACTCCTCAGCTCCCCTTCCTCTTCTGCTTCCCCTCCTCCTCTCGCTTCCCTCCTGCTCACCTCCTATACTCCGCACCCCCTCCCCTTCTCTGCTCCTCCACTCCCCCCTCCTCTCCTTCACTTCCCCTCCTCCACACCCCCTCTCCTTTTCTCTCTCTCCACCCTCTCTCTCTCTCTCCACCCTCTCTCTCTCTCTCCACCCTCTCTCTCTCCACCCTCTCTCTCTCTCTCTCCACCCTCTCTCTCTCTCCACCCTCCACCCTCTCTCTCTCCACCCTCTCTCTTTCCACCCTCTCTCTCTCTCTCCACTCTCTCTCTCGCCTCACCCTCTCTCTCTCTCTCTCGCCTCACCCTCTCTCTCTCGCCTCACCCCCCCTCTCTCTCTCTCTCTCTCTCGCCTCACCCTCTCTCTCTCGCCTCACCCTCTCTCTCTCTCGCCTCACCCTCTCTCTCTCGCCTCACCCTCTCTCTCTCGCCTCACTCTCTCTCTCTCTCTCTCGCCTCACCCTCTCTCTCTCTCTCGCCTCACCCTCTCTCTCTCTCGCCTCACCCTCTCTCTCGCCTCACCCTCTCTCTCTCGCCTCACCCTCTCTCCACCCACTCTCTCTCTTTCTCTCTACCCTCTTTCTCTCCACCCTCTCTCTCTCTCCACCCTCTCTCGCCTCACCCTCTCTCTCTCTCTCTCGCCTCACCCTCTCTCTCGCCTCACCCTCTCTCTCTCTCGCCTCACTCTCTCTCTCTCCACCCTCTCTCTCTCCCTCTCTCTCTCCACCCTCTCTCTCTCCCTCTCTCTCTCCACCCTCTCTCTCTCTCCACCATCTCTCTCTCCACCCTCTCTCTCTCTCTCCACCCTCTCTCTCTCCACCCTCTCTCTCTCTCTCCACCCTATCTCACTTCACCCTCTCTCTCTCTCACCTCACCCTCTCTCTCTCTCGCCTCACCCTCTCTCTCTCGCCTCTCTCCCTCTCTCTCTCTCGCCTCACCCTCTCTCTCGCCTCACCCTCTCGCCTCACCCTCTCTCTCTCTCGCCTCACCCTCTCTCTCTCTCGCCTCACCCTATCTCTCGCCTCACCCTCTCTCTCTCCTCACCCTCTCTCTCTCTCTCGCCTCACCCTCTCTCTCTCTCGCCTCACCCTCTCTCTCGCCTCACCCTCTCTCTCGCCTCACCCTCACTCTCTCTCACCCTCACTCTCTCTCTCTCTCTCGCCTCACCCTCTCTCGCCTCACCCTCTCTCCACCCTCTTTCTCTCGCCTCACCCTCTCTCCACCCTCTCTCTCTCTCTACCCTCTCTCTCTCCACCCTCTCTCTCCCATTCCCAGCAGTCACCTCTCTGGTCACATCCCCCTGTGTTGCTGTATAATGCCCCAATCCCAGCAGTCACCTCTCCGGTCTCATCCTCTGGTGATACTGTATAATGTCTCATTCCCAGCAGACACCTCTCTGGTTACATTCTTCTGATGTTACTGTATACTGTCCCATACCCAGCAGTCACCTCTCCGGTCACATCCCCCGGTGTTACTGTATAATGTCCCATTTCCATCCCCCCGTGTTACTGTATAATGTCCCAATCCCAGCAGTCTTCTCTCCGGTCACATCCCCAGGTGTTACTGTATAATGTCCCATTCCCAGCTGTATCCTCTCAGGTCACATCCCCCGATGTTACTGTATCATGTCCCATTTACAGCAGTCACCTCCCCCGGTGTTACTGTATAATTCCACATTCCCAGCAGTCACATCTCTGGTCACATCCCCCGATGTTACTGTATAATGCCTCATTCCCAGCGGGCACCTCTCCGGTGTTACTGTATAATTCCCCATTCCAGCAGTCACCTCTCTGGTCACATCCCTCGGTGCTAATGTATAATGTCCCATTCCCAGCAGTCACCTCTCTGGTCACACCCCCCCCCATTGTTACTGTATAATGCCCCATTTACAGCAGTCACCTCTCCGGTCTCATCCTCTGGTGTTACTGTATAATGACCCATTCCCAGCAGTCACCTCTCCGGTCACATCCCCTATTGTTACTGTATAATGCCCCATTCCCAGCAGTCACCTCTCCGGTCACATCCCCCGGTGTTACTGTATAATGTTCCATTCCCAGCAGTCATCTCTCTGGTCACAACCCCCGATGTTACTGTATAATGTCCCATTCCCAGCAGTCACCTCCCCCGGTGTTACTGTATAATGACCTATTCCCAGCAGTCACCTCTCCGGTCAGCAGCTGGATGATTTTGTTGGTGAGTTTCAGGATCTTATGGTCATTGTCTCTCTCATTTATCAATGAGTGAGGTTAAGGCACAGTCTTGGAATCCTGGGTCTTGATCCCTCTTCTGAACACATAGGGACGGCTGCTGCTGGGTGTCTCACATTCACCGTCCTTCTTCGGTGGCACATAATCCTAAGTGAGGAGAAAAATGTTAAATCAACTGCACTGATGGTATAGCAGCTCTCATAAATGCAAAGGTTCTGAGGGGTAAAAAAGAGCGATGGGATAAGTTTATACGAGTGACACCTGTAAAGTAAAAATGTATTAGTAAAATAATGTTTACACTCCTTTTGGAGGATGTGAGGTGAGAGAGGGAGATTGTCGTGCTGTCCCTACTAACCCTAACCTTACAGAGGCAGCGGTATTCCTCAGCTCAGTTGCTGTCCGCTTCTGGGTGGAATCTTCTGTTGCGGCTTTGGTCCCGGGGCGCGGCTTGCTGACGTCAGCGACTGGCGTGTCGGTACTTCGGGCAGCAGCAAAGTCTCCAACCTGTTTCATGCCTCGCTGGGCACTTTGTCAAGGTGGGGTGACTGATAGAAGTTGCTCCCTGTATGTAAGGAAATGAAGTAGAAATTCACATCCAATTTTAACATTTTGTGTATTTCAAAAATGTAAAGAAATAAAAAAAGTTTGGACATTTTCCGAGCAACAATCTGGTTGGAACAAATATTTTAACGACATTTTGGGTGTCACGAACGGTGAAACGGTGTCAAGGCATGCATTATATGTAATAGTAGAGTGCAAGACTAATAAAAACACTAATAAAGAGATTACATCTCCATATGTGCCAAAGTGGTTTGTGCAAAATGCTAGTGAACAGCTAATGAACCCAATACACCAATCATGTCCAAACTATGGCCCGCCAGCTTTTGTGAAACTGCAAGTCCCATCATGCCTTGCCACAGTTTTGCTATTAGGGAATACTAAAACTATGTCAAGGCATGCTGGGATGTGTAGTTTCAAAACAGCTGAAGGGCCACATTTTGGACATGCCTGCAACATACGCTCAGTGACAAACAAGCTTTAAAATCAAAGTCAATTGTTTGGTGACCCGACTCCCAGGCTGCACCTCACCTGGATTTCTCCTCGCACCCTTCACGCACAGTAGGGCAATAAGCTGCATCTAGTTTATTTAGGGCGCAAAAATGCAGCCGACAAGACCAGGGCAAGTGCTGCGAACAATTCATTAGCTCCCACTACATTAGGCAAGAGCTACGGGTGCACAAAACAATTGAATCACCATTATATGTTGTTTAGCACCTTACATAAATTATATATATATTTTTTATTATTATTATTTTAATATGCAGTACAGTAAGACCAGCAACCCTTACCACCAGCATAGCTCTGCCCCAACACTCATGAAGCACCGCCTACATGTTTTGATTGGCCCACAATCCAATCAGTCAAAGAAAATGGATCACCATCAATAGGTAAAAACATTGATGGTCATCCATTGCATAGTATGCCACAATCAATGGGCAGTTACACTATTGTCATCAATTGCAAAGACGTCCATCCCTAAAGCTGTGCACACACAGTGCAAGTGAGCCTCTGCGCTAAGTTTGCAGTTAAGCACAGATGGCTCAGCATTGTGTGCTGAACAATCTGTCACGGCCAGTGTTCTCTGGTGTGAGAACACTGGCGATGACTAGATTTATAACTGGATGCAGTGTAAATCTAGTCAGGCAACAGCGACGCGCGGGACCGCGCAATCGTCATCACCAGAGGGTATACACGTGGAGTGATCCTTTTTTCATTTCTAAGCGATCTAGTCAGATCACTTAGAAATAAATGAGTTTTGGGGAAAGGGGAACGTGGGGCAATCAGTCGCACAGGTTTTATCAAAGCAGTATTGTTCTCATTTACCCTCAGTGTATTTGTACATCGGTTGGTTAACCGTGAGTAGGGAGGGTGTGCTACCACTGGACACAGGTTTGACAATTTTTGGAAAGAAGAGAAAGTATGTCTCTGTGTGGTGCACAGGTTATTAAGAAAGTACAATTTAACTTTTATTTGGATATGTTTAAAAGAATGTAGCGAAATATAGACAGACAGTGACACATAAAGACACACACAGTGTAGGTTTAAAAAGGATAGAAATCCTTACTCAGTGTGATCCAACTCAATATCCTCCTAGATGTTGGTTAGATTCTATGTATTAGTAATAATGGTTTATTGTACAGTTTTCCACAGTGGAATTTTGTGCGTTTAAGTCGCCTATTACTGATCTGCTGGTAACAAAATTATCTGGGTTTATGTTCCCCTGTGATGTTACTGATCAGATTACTTCACATCACAAATAGGGTAGGCAATATGGTGCCCCGCGGGTCACCCCTCAAGCGGTGCGTGTCTGGTGAGATCTGCCACCTCTGCACCAGCACTGCGCGCCGCAAATGAGAGGGAGAGCCGCGTCAATGAGGACGTGTACCCTGCAGAGGAGCTCCGGCGTGTTAGAGTCAGCGCCGGAGATCTCCGTCTGTTAGGAGTCAGATCTGAGCGCTGCGGACGTCACGCAAGTAGCGCCTCTGACTGAGCGGTCCAGTGAGAACTGGCATACCGCTCCGACTAAACGATTTTAAGCTAATACAGATCAAAATACATGTAATAGGGATAGGGGAGAGGAGGAGAGCACACTGAGTGGACCTAGACACTCAGTGTGCTCTCCTCCTCTCCCCTACTTTCTCACTTAGAAATAAGCCTCATATCCCCCTGGGCGGGATGTATTAATGTACATCACTGACCCTCGTCTGCCAGCCGCCGCGATGCTACCGCATATGTACTAACATATGCGGCTAGCATCGGGTTGCGGTGACGGAGACCCCCGCGATACCTGTAATGTGGTGTGCGGGGGTCTCTGTCACATCCTGGCGGCTGTCAGTGTCCCCCTGCCTCTCCTCCTCCTCCCTACAGCCGGATGTCCTCCCGGCTGTGACACCTGCTGGGGGAGGAGGAGATCGATGGAGGACGGGAGGGGGGGGGAGGTCGCAAGGACGGTGGGCGGCGATAGAAGCCCATAGGCATCTATAGGGTATCGCCACCCAGAGGTGGCGATACCCTGCCAGGCGGAGACGGGGCGGACGGGTAATGGTACATAGGGAAATGCGGTAAAACCCCCGTTTTACCACATTTTCCCTTTAGTACATCCCGCCCCCTGTGTGTATGCCCCATTAGGATAGTAGATAATACAGTATACACTTTAGACTACAGTATAACTAATGTGACAATAATCCCTGTATAACATACCTCCCAACTTCTGTGTTGGGGAAATAGGGGGTGGGGCGTATGCAAATGAGGGCACAGCTTATGCTAATTAGCCGCGACCTCATTTTCATACGAGAATAGACGCGGTACTTGTGTAGTTTCACGGCCCCGGAATTGCAGAGGCTCGCATGCCGCTCTAGCTATGAAACTTGGCAGCCTGCCAGGTAGCGTAGCGCTGCGCGTGCCAAATGTAATGAAGTGTATCGTGTAAAAAACAGACAAACGGGGCTTAAAAACAAACAAACGGGGCTTATAAATCGCACACCCCGGCACATCGCAAACCCCGGCACACCGCTGGTGTTCCCAATGTAGACGCTAACTTATTTAGCGTCTCAATTCACACTCCCGGCACTTCGGCTTAGACGTGCGCGGACAGCGTTACGTAGTCAGTCAGGGAGCTACGCAGTTTGCGTAGTCAGTCAGCAGTAGCCCTGTATGAGACACTGAGGTGAATGTGTTCCTGAATCAGCCTCACTATCCACGCTCACCCGAAGCGTGGAGAGCCCCGCGAGGGGCGGCGGTACGCGTCCTACGACCTTTTCATACCCCCACTATCCACTTCGGCATGGAGTTGAGAATAGAATAGTGTGGCGAGCGCAGCGAGCCACAGAGCCCGAAGCGTGGCGAGCGCAGTGAGCCGCGCGAGGGGACACGCATACCTTCACAGCTATCTGCGTCCCCTCGCGGGCTTCACAGGTGTCAGCGTCCGCTCGCCACGCTTCGGGCTTACGCTGACACCTGTGAAGCCCGCGAGGGGACGCGGATAGCTGTGAAGGTATCAGCGTGCGCTCGCCACGCTTCGGGCTCGCTGCGCTCGCCACACTATTCTATTCTCAACTCCACGCTGACGTGGATAGTGGGGGTATGAAAAGGTCGTAGGACGCGTACCGCCACGCTTCGGGTGGCCGTGGATAGTGGGATTTACACGGTCCACAGCTGTGGCGTCCACTAGTGGCACTGAGGGTGGGTTTCAATAGTGTTCCCCTAGGGCCACCTAAATTTAAATGCTTTTGCGTCTAAATTTAAATGTACCCCTTCACCTAAGTAAATCCAGACGCATTTGCGTCTGGGTTTACAAGCCCCAACACCTTTGCGGCTTGCAAGGCGCCTGTATTCTAACGCTTTAGCGTCTGAATCCAGGCTTTCCGGCTTCTTAGCGGCTATGTGACTCGAGATTCAAACGCAGTTGCGTCTGAATCTCGCGTACAGTTTAGAAGCGCCGGCATCGCTGTGCCGGGGTGTGCACTTTAACATACCCCCGTTGTCAGCGGTGCCCAGGCGCTGCCTATTTCACTGTGGAACTACAAGTGCCACAGTGACATTGACCTGTCAGCGCTGCTGCTGGCCGGCAGCTACGCTGTTTACATACAGCTAGTGCGGCACAAGCTCAGTCAGACAGAGCTAGAGCGGCACGCGCACGGTTAATCAGAGCCTCTGGCAGGCTGCCAAGTTTCATAGCTAGAGCGGCACGCGAGCCTCTGCACTTCCGGCGCCGTGAAACTACACAAGTACCATAGACGCTGTGCGCATGCGCACAGCATCTATTCTACTAGATTGGGGGTCTCCCAACTGCCACCCCCCGCAGCGGGACAATGCCTGCCGTGGGTGGGACAGCGGGACAGGACCCGAAAATCGGGACTGTCCCGCTGTAATCGTGACAGTTGGGAGGTATGGTATAACCATCCAGCAAGCAATCCCGTACATGTACTTGGTGTCACCTGAACGCAGCAGTGATCCCAGCCTATATACAGTATGCCCAGTTTTCCTACATCTGCACTAATGGCTACGTGCAGTTTGCTAGCCTGTACGGTTTGGCGCACCTGTATCTCACCACATTGGCATGCCGGGCACATATTTACCATTACACTCACATGTGTTTATTATCATAGAACATAGCAAAGCGCGCATAGCTACTGCAGCAGAGAGAGAGAACATATGGTATACACACAGAGGCTTTCCATAGATTAAAATCTGGTCTATATACACCTGTGTCACACTTTGGGAAAGCAGATAGATAATATACAGTGTATAATAATGCAGACAGCACTGGGGCTGAGATATTACAACCTGAGCCATAGAGTAGCGCTGCTGAGGATACACTGGTATGCCCATACACATAGATATCCCCAGTAGCACCATACAGCAGCCCTGTGGGAGTCACATACATGACCAACATACAGACTGAGCTCCAGTCCTCACCCACAGGTTGCTCAATGCTCAGGGGGTGTTCTGCACATGTGCACTTACCAGCCGCTTCTTCTACGCAGGGGCAGAGCGTCCATGGCGTCCCAGTCAGTGACTGCCTCCATCAGAGCAGCCGGGGCAGAGTGCTCATGTAGGGGGAGCAGCAGTGATGACGATGCAATATGTGCCAGGTGTAGTTCCAGCAGCTGCCAATAGGTGGCGATGGTGCGGCACAGCGTGAATGACGTCACTGCATTGTAGCTACGAGATACACGGACAGTCCGTGTATGAGTGGCTGGTACAGTGGCGTGTACCGTTAGTTCAGCGTCTGGGACAGCCACTCAGGCTGAGCCACCACGGGTTCGAATCCTCCTCCAGTGTCTGCTGTTTCAGGGGCGTGGGGTGTAGCGCCTTCGGATCCGGGAGCAGCCTGAGTTTTTGACTCATCCACTGATACCACAATATTTTCTGCTCAAACTACATAATATTAATAATTAGCCACCATATATAACCAGGAGGAATAACTTTAAGTGGGGGCAGGACAGAGACTGTGTACAGACCAATTACCATTACGGCTGCTCTGATGGAGGTAGTCACTGACTGGGACGCCATGGACGCTCTGCCCCTGCGTAGAATATACAGTTTATTCATTGGCACAAAACAGCAAAATAGGTTAAAATTAAAAAAGTGCATTAAGAAAAAGTGAATAGAAATTGGAGCTGTGTGTCCGTGTCGCTGTACACTTATACAGTGCCCGTGTCAGCAGATTTCCACATACACAATTTTCTTTAATAACTCATGTCGACCTATTCCTGTGTTGACCTTTTTCATGCAGCCTTTTGGATTGTGTCGACCATTTTCAGCGTCAATTTAAACCAGGTCGATCTTTTTCATATGTAGACCTTTTCACTGCAGACCAATAGATCTAATTACTGTTGACTTAATGACCCTCACCCCTGGTCACAGCATCTATAAACTGTTATGTAGGACAGGAGACAAGTCCCGAAAACGAATAGCATTCCTCCCAACTGTCCTGATTACAGTGGTACGGTCCCGCTATTTGGAGCCTGCCCTGATGTCCCTTGAGGGGAGGTGATCATGGCTGCTCTGCTTTGTGGGGCAGCCGGTGATTGCTGGATAGGTGCAGCAAGGAGAGACGGGGCTGGGTACGCTGGCAAAGAAGATGGAAAACCCGGGGCCTCGATGCCCGGTCCCGCCCCCGTTGCACATAGCCCCACCCCTTTCCAGGGCCAGCTGCATGCAGGTCCCACTGATCTATTGGTAAAAGTTGGAAGGCATGTTTGATGTTCTGTGTATACAATACATTCCTTTTTCTTTTTTAATAGTAGGATCGGCAGCAATTAGCTGTATGCTCTGGCCTTCGTCTGCGGATCTTCACCTCCAATGAAGTGTATGGCCTTTGTCAAACATACATAAAAAAAAAAAAAAAATGATACCCGATCTATTGTCTGCGGGCGCGGCCTGACGGGCAACCCGTACAGACAGACGTGATTCTAGTCTGGCTCTAAACACAGATATTTCTCCATTCCCTGGAGAGAAATTGGCCTCACACTCCTTGCTGAAACAGGTAAGGATCATATGGTCGACCTAAAGATTGTCGACAGTCATTAGGTCAACATACTGCAAGGTTAACAGGTCAACAGGTCATTTGGTCCAAAAAAGCATTAGGTCGAAATGGTCTAGCTCAACATGGGGTTTTGTACTTTTTTTTTTTACCCGAATGCCGACACAGTCAACATGGACACAGGATTAAGTGCACCGCATCCCCTCGCATGTCTGGCTGTGCTTGGCACTCTATGTTATTCTCCTACCACACCCTAGTGCAGGCATTCCCAACCACGGTCCTTAAGGCACACCAACATTACAGGTTTTAATGATATCCAGGCTTGAGCACAGGTGACTTAATTAGTACCTGTGATTTGGATTAATCCATCTGTGCTGAAGCCTGGATATCACTAAAACCTGCACTGTTGGTGTGTCCTGAGGACCGTGGTTGGGAACGCCTGCCCTAGTGGATGGTAGGGCATGAAATTCCGCCTGTCAGCACATGTCGGCTCAAAAAAAAAACCAAAATTCCAGTGAAAAACCCAGTCGACCTAGACCATGTTGACCTAATGACCTGTCGACCTAGACCCATGTCGACTTTGCAGTATGTCGACCTGATGACTTTCGACCATCTGATACCGCTGATACCGGTTAATAGATAGAGGTTATCAATCCGCACGGCCTGTAATTGGTATAGCTATCTCACCCCTGCATTACTATATTAAGTATCAATTGGTAATGGGGGAGGCGCACCCAGGAATATGTATTAGACTTGGAAGCAAAGAAAGATAAAGTATTCCTACAAGGGGCAATCTAGGTTAGCATATATTAATGTTCTGATTAATGTTATAGGTACATTAATAAAGTGACCCAAGAAACAGAGAATTGGCTAAAACATGATGTTTATTGATTCATTTATTAAGGACAGCGAAATATTAACCCCTTCCCGACATTTGACGTACATTTACGTCATGGCCGGGATGTTCTTCCCGACACATGGCATAAATGTACGTCACGACTTTAAACTGTCACTGCGTCTAGAGACGCAGTGACAGAGGGACGATGTCTGCTGTCCCTGACAGCAGACATGTCCCTGCATGCCCAGGGGGGGCTGCGATGCCGCCCCCCCGTCGGCGATCGCTGTGATTGGCTGTTCAGTGTGAACAGCCATTCACAGCGGTTTCCTGTGTTACCAGCGAATCAGACGCTCGGTAACACAGGTGTCAATCACCGCCGGGCGTCAGGGGGCATGAGGGGGTCATCGGTGACGATGACACCTCACCCCACCCTCACCCCACCTGCCCCCAAGGCTGTGATTGGTCCGTCGGACCGACAGCCAATCACAGCCAAGGCGCGACATTTAAACTAACGGTGACTGCGCTGCAGACGCCATTCCGGTCTGGAATAGCGTGCAGAGCGGTCACCGTGCCTATCTGCCGTGATACTGACCTGATCCTTGCTAATACTTACCTGATCCTTGCAAATACCTTACCTGATCACCTGATCACTGCTTGTAGCGTGCTGGACGCTTCCTGGATCTGACTTCTTGGGACTTCCTGCTGCTGCTGCAGTGTGATAGAGAGATAGAGAGATAGAGAGAGAGATAGAGAGATAGTGACAGAGAGAGCTATATTTTGTGTCTGCTACCCCCCCTTTTTGGGGGTGCAGGTTTTTTTTATATATAAATAACTGTCAGTGCTGCTGCTGCAGTGTCATAGAGTGATAGATAGTGATAGATAGTGATAGATAGTGACAGATAGAGAGATTTGTGTCTGCTACCCCCCCTTTTTGGGGGTGCAGGTTTTTTTTTATATATATAACTGTCAGTGCTGCTGCTGCAGTGTCATAGAGTGATAGATAGTGATAGATAGTGAGAGATAGAGAGATAGAGAGAGATAGTGACAGAGAGTGATAGAGAGTGTATATTTTGTGTCTGCTACCCCCCCTTTTTGTGGGTGCAGGTTTTTTTTTATACATATAACTGTCAGTGCTGCTGCTGCAGTGTCCTAGAGTGATAGATAGTGATAGATAGTGATAGATAGTGATAGATAGTGAGAGATAGAGAGAGATAGTGACAGAGAGTGATAGAGAGTGTATATTTTGTGTCTGCTACCCCCCCCTTTTGTGCTGATCAGTATATCTGTGCTGATCAGCAACTTTTTGGGGGCGCAGGGTTTTTTTTTTTTATATATACCTGTCAGTTGCTGCCAGTTGCACTGTCAGTTGCACCAAAGGTTGTGCACCTGCTGCCCCTCACTGGTAATCAGTGTCGCATCACTGATCACCTTTTTTTTTTTTGAGAGTGCTGTGGGGTCTTTTTTTAATTTTTTTTTTTACACACACTGTGATTTTGTGGGTGTCCTGTGGCCACTGTGCGCTGATCAGTGACGTACATCACTGATCAGCTTTTTCGGCACAGGGTTGATCTATTTTTTTTTTTTTTGATCAAATTCCTGTTGCCTTTGAGCGCTGTTCAGTGACGGACGTTACTGACCAACATCTGTGCTCAATTTTTGGCGCAGGACCTTTTTTTTTTTTTTTTTACCCCTTCAATTTTTTTTTTTTTATTGGGATCAAATTCCTGTATAAAGTATTTTTTTTTTCTGCACTACATACACACTACACACTACATACCCCCCGGGTTGAAATAAAGTTTGTACCCCCCCCCTACACTATACACGTGTTGAAAAATTTCACTACCAGTAACACAAAAATAAAAATGGCATCCCAAATGTCATCCCAAATGTCATCCCAGTCATCCAGAAGAATGTATTCAGCGGAGGAGGCATATGCCATGCTTGCCTCTGACTCTGACACAGCCAGTGATGCAAGCGGGGAATTTGAAGGATTTGTCTTAAGCTCCTCTTCCTCCTCTGGTGATGAGGGACCCCCTCAAAGACGCCCCCGTAGAGCAGCTGAGACCCCCCAATAATTGATCTCGTATGGACCCCACCACCAGACAATTTTGTGCCCCAGGTTCCTGAGTTTTTGGCCATGCCAGGAATCCAATTTGATTCCACAGGTCTCAGAGAAATTGACTTTTTCAAATTATTTTTCTCTGATGATTTTATAAATTTAATGGTGGACCAAACTAATTTATATGCCCAGCAGTTTATTGCTCAAAACCCCACGTCATCATTTGCTAGGTGGACCCCTGTAGATGCAGTAGAGATGATGACGTTTTGGGGTCTGGTGTTTCATATGGGCATAGTAAAAAAGCCAGAAATTAGGCAATATTGGAGTACAGATGTTCTGTACAGCACCCAATTTTACCGTATGGCCATGCCCCGGGCTCGATTTGAGACGATCCTTACATTTTTGCATTACAACGATAATGCACAGTGCCCTCCCAGAGATGATCCCACCTTTGACCGGCTATTCAAAGTCAGGCCGGTCATTGATCATTTCAGTGCCAAATTTGCAGAGATGTACATCCCTGAAAAATTTATTTGTATTGACGAGTCCCTTATACATTTTAAAGGAAGGGTTAAATTCCGCCAGTACCTTCCCAGTAAGAGGGCAAGGTATGGCATAAAAATGTATAAGCTGTGTGAAAGCACCTCAGGGTACACCCACAGGTTTAGGGTATATGAAGGGAAGGATTCAAGAATTGAACCGCCAGAATGCCCCCCCTCCCTCGTAGGTGTTAGTGGAAAAATTGTCTGGGATTTAGTGCACCCCTTCCTGGATAAAGGTTATCACCTCTATGTGGATAACTTTTACACCAGCATCCCCCTGTTTAAGGCCCTTGGTTCAAGAGGTACAGCAGCTTGCGGTACTGTGCGCAAGAACCAAAGAGGCCTCCCAAAAACGCACATTGCCCAAGTAATGAGAAGGGGTGAAAGCAGGGGAATATGCACCGAAAATATGTTGTTGGTCAAATATAAGGACAAGAGGGATGTCCTTATACTGACAACAATTCACGGAGACAGTACCACCTCCGTCCCTGTACGAGGTACCAGTACCCACACCTCCAAACCTAATTGTATCCTGGATTACAATAAGTACATGGGCGGAGTGGATCTTTCAGATCAGGTACTGAAGCCGTACAGTGCCCTGCGGAAAACAAAAATCTGGTACAAGAAGCTGGCCGTGTATATCATCCAGATGGCACTGTATAACGCTTACGTGCTATTCCGTTCTACCGGCCAGAGGGGGACATTTATGCACTTTCAAGAGGAAGTCATAAAGGGCCTAATATTTGGGAACCAGCAGGCAGAGGGCCCCAGTACTTCTAGTACTGGCCCCCGTATTGTACCAGGGCAGCATTTTCCTGATGAAATCCCCTCCACTGGAAAAAAGGGCAGGACACAAAAAAGGTGCAAAGTTTGCTATAAAAAGGGAATAAGAAAGCAAACTATTTTCCAGTGTGACACTTGCCCCGACAAACCCGGCCTATGTATAAAGGAGTGTTTTAAAATATACCACACATCTATGGATTATTAGGTTCATAATTTCACCGTGCTTCGGGGGTCTTGCTAATGCGACATAGCACCCACCAAAATTCCACCAGAATCTGAGCTGCAAAATCCAAAAATCACTCCTTCCCTTCTGAGTCCTGCCATGCACCCAACTGGTATTTTTCGGTCACATGTGAGACATTGCCGTACTCGGGAGAAATTGGGGCACAGATTTTGGGGTGCTTTTTCTCCTTCATACCTTCTGAAAATGAAAAATTTTGAGCCAGAACTGCATTTTTGTGTAAAAAAATGTAATTTTTCATTTTCACTGCCCAGTTGTATCAAAATTGGTGAAACCCCTGGGGGTTTGAAATGTACACTATACCCCTAGATGAATTCCCTGAGGGGTGTAGTTTGCAAAATGGGGTCACTTGTGGGGGGGTTCCACTGTATTGGTGCTTTGGGGGTCTTGCTAATGCGACATAGCACCCACCAACATTCCACCAGAATTTGTGCTGCAAAATCCAAATATCACTCCTTACCTTCTGAGTCCTGCCACTTTTTGGTCACACATGAGGCATTGCCGTACTCGGGAGAAATTGGGGCACAGATTTTGGGGTGCTTTTTCTCCTTCATACCTTCTGAAAATGAAAAATTTTGAGCCAGAACTGCATTTTTGTGTAAAAAAATGTAATTTTTCATTTTCACTGCCCAGTTGTATCAAAATTGGTGAAACCCCTGGGGGTTTGAAATGTACACTATACCCCTAGATGAATTCCCTGAGGGGTGTAGTTTGCAAAATGGGGTCACTTGTGGGGGGGTTCCACTGTATTGGTGCTTTGGGGGTCTTGCTAATGCGACATAGCACCCACCAACATTCCACCACCAAAAATCACTCCTTCCCTTCTGAGTCCTGCCATGCACCCAACTGGTATTTTTTGGTCACATATGAGGCATTGCCATACTCAGGAGAAATTGGGGCACAGATTTTGGGGTGCTTTTTCTCCTTCATACCTTCTGAAAATAAAAAATTTTGAGCCAGAACTGCATTTTTGTGTAAAAAAATGTAATTTTTCATTTTTACTGCCCAGTTGTATCAAAATTGGTGAAACCCCTGGGGGTTTGAAATGTACACTATACCCCTAGATGAATTCCCTGAGGGGTGTAGTTTGCAAAATGGGGTCACTTGTGGGGGGGTTCCACTGTATTGGTGCTTGGGGGGTCTTGCTAATGCAACATAGCACCCACCAACATTCCACCAGAATCTGAGCTGCAAAATCCAAAAATCACTCCTTCCTTTCTGAGTCCTGCCATGCACCCAAATGGTATTTTTTGGTCACATGTGAGGCATTGCCGTACTCGGGAGAAATTGGGGCACAGATTTTGGGGTGCTTTGTCTCCTTCATTCCTTGTGAAAATGAAAAATTTTGAGCCAGAACTGCATTTTTGTGTAAAAAATGTAATTTTGCATTTGCACAGCCCAGTTGTATCAAAATTGGTGAAACCCCTGGGGGTTTGAAATGTACACTATACCCCTAGATGAATTCCCTGAGGGGTGTAGTTTGCAAAATGGGGTCACTTGTGGGGGGGTTCCACTGTATTGGTGCTTGGGGGGTCTTGCTAATGCGACATAGCACCCACTAAAATTCCACCAGAATCTGAGCTGCAAAATCCAAAAATCACTCCTTCCCTTCTGAGTCCTGCCATGCACCCAAATGGTATTTTTTGGTCACATGTGAGGCATTGCCGTACTCGGGAGAAATTGGGGCACAGATTTTGGGGTGCTTTTTCTCCTTCATACCTTATGAAAATGAAAAATTTTGAGCCAGAACTGCATTGTTGTGTAAAAAAATGTAATTTTTCATTTTCACTGCCCAGTTGTATCAAAATTGGTGAAACCCCTGGGGGTTTGAAATGTACACTATACCCCTAGATGAATTCCCTGAGGGGTGTAGTTTGCAAAATGGGGTCACTTGTGGGGGGGTTCCACTGTATTGGTGCTTGGGGGGTCTTGCTAATGCAACATAGCACCCACCAACATTCCACCAGAATCTGAGCTGCAAAATCCAAAAATCACTCCTTCCTTTCTGAGTCCTGCCATGCACCCAAATGGTATTTTTTGGTCACATGTGAGGCATTGCCGTACTCGGGAGAAATTGGGGCACAGACTTTGGGGTGCTTTGTCTCCTTCATTCCTTGTGAAAATGAAACATTTTGAGCCAGAACTGCATTTTTGTGTAAAAAATGTAATTTTGCATTTGCACAGCCCAGTTGTATCAAAATTGGTGAAACCCCTGGGGGTCTGAAATGTACACTATACCCCTAGATGAATTCCCTGAGGGGTGTAGTTTGCAAAATGGGGTCACTTGTGGGGGGGTTCCACTGTATTGGTGCTTGGGGGGTCTTGCTAATGCGACATAGCACCCACCAAAATTCCACCAGAATCTGAGCTGCAAAATCCAAAAATCACTCCTTCCCTTCTGAGTCCTGCCATGCACCCAAATGGTATTTTTTGGTCACATGTGAGGCATTGCTGTACTCGGGAGAAATTGGGGCACAGATTTTGGGGTGCTTTTTCTCCTTCATACCTTCTGAAAATGAAAAATTTTGAGCCAGAACTGCATTTTTGTGTAAAAAAATTTAATTTTTCATTTTCACTGCCCAGTTGTATCAAAATTGGTGAAACCCCTGGGGGTTTGAAATGTACACTATACCCCTAGATGAATTCCCTAAGGGGT